>NC_091827.1:19314464-19614464 GCF_038994185.2 Dermacentor albipictus | reverse complement strand
AACAAGGGAGTTAATGTTTTCCGATGCTGCCTTTGATGTGACCCCTCTAAACCACCTTGTCAGCTATATATACGGGATAGTGAGGTCATAACGTAACTTTGGCAGTGCAGTGCACTCCGAACTATGGTCGAGATTTCTTTTTTTTTTTTTTTTTTCTGCGTCGCGTTTCGAAGTGTTCGAACGTGACACAGAGAGAGAGCCCGACTCGCAGCTCACAAAACTGCTTGGTGCTCGGTATCAGTCTCGGATCGAGGGCTGTATTAGCAGGGTCCGTCGTTTATCTTTCAGCGCTCGCAGTATATCTTCTTGTCGGAGGTTACTTTTTGTGTGTGTGCGCGCGCTTTTACATATCCGTATTCACTCGCGAGGCGTGGGTCTGAGGTGTCCCGCTCACCCCGATCGAGCGAGAGTGACTACACAGAAGGGGGGAGGGGGAAGTGGTGGGGGGGGGGTTGCCTGACGCACGCACAGATGTTCGCACGCGTTGTTCGGTGGGAATCCGCGCGAGCATACGCTCGCGCGCTGACGTCATCGGCGTCCGAGCCCCTGCCGCACCACCGAGTCCGAACCAGTAGTAGTGCAACTGTTGACACCCTCTTCCTCGTCGTCGTCGTCACCGGGAGACATCCCCCGTCCGCGAATATCGAGGGAAGACGAGTGTGTGTGTGTGTGACTCAGTGAGGGGGTTCGCTCAGTTCCGCAGCTGCACGCCGTGGCCATTGTTAGCGGCCCTGCGTAACCTACCTGCCACCGTGCGTCACCCTCGCGGCGAGCACGTGGCCCTCCGCGAGGCGTACCGTGACGTCACTGCGGACCCCCTTCCCCCTCGTGACGTCAGCGGGGCTCGAACCGCGCGCGCGCGCTTTTGAAAGCGCACCGCGTTCGCGAAACGCCGCGGCGACCCCCGCGGCCGGTCCGACCGCGCGGGGATGCAGACGGCGGCCTGCCTGCCCGTCTGCCAGTCGTCTGTCGAGTGACGGTTGGTTGGCTGAGCAGACCATGCGAGCTGTGACGCATTTGCAGACGCACGCGCATATGCAGCTGGCTCGCCAGTAAATGACGTTATCGCAGAAGGGCGCGTCGTTGGGATTCTTCTTAGAAGGCGTGGGAATATCGAAGAAGGGGGGGGGGGGGGGGCGAGGGTACGCATACGTTTCTTTGAGGTGCGCGTCTTTCTTGTCTCCGTCATCGTTTTTCGCGCCGTTCCCACGCCTTCGAAGAGGACGCGTCATCCACAGTGTACTTTTATGGCCCCGTTTATTACAATGTCAGCGTCACATTGGTGTATTAGCTCATTTCCACTTAAATAATGTCAGTCACAATCTGGGAGTGTTACGTGCCAAAAAACCCACGTTCTGATAGTGAGGCACGCCGTGTAGTGGGGGTGCTCCGTATTCATATTTTGACCACCCGTGGTTGCACGGTACACGGGTGCATTTTCGCTTAAGCTTGTTTAACAGTTTTTTTTTTTCGTTTGTTTTCCACGTAGAGCATATCGATTTTGTATGAATTTGTGGTTCCTTATTATTTTTTTCCCTGAAATTATGCGGTACGAGATGTGCTTGTGGATCACTATATACCGGATGAGTTAACCGGGTGGACGAAAAAATAAAATAAAAGGGAAGACGGAGAGATCTGTAGTGAGGCCAGCCCGCGCCGCATATCGCACTTTCTTGGCACGTGTCCGTGCAAGGAGACACCGTCGCCACAGACCACGTGTGCGCGACAAGGAAGCGCTATGTCGTTAAAAGTTATTCCGCTTTCTTTTTTTCTTTAACCTTTGCGTTTTTCGCCGTCCTCGTCAAGCTCGCGCCTTACCTCCTCTTTCGCGTCAGTTTTGCTCCGCGGAGTAATCGACGATCCACCACGTGTACGTATTAAGCGTCGAAGGTTTTTCCGGGAACTGATGCGTTCACTAGCCACTCACCGCGCGTCATACGCCACGGAACGACCACGTACGCGTCGTGTGCGTTTACGTGGGACGTTGTCGGTCTTGGAACTGCGGCGTTGAACCCGAGTTATTTGCGCTGTTCTCTGAACCGCTTGAGGCCTCTTTCCGCTCTATATTCGGAGCGGAACAACCTTTCACCGCGAAAAGGAACCTCCGTTACCGTTTATGCCTCGATCGCCGAACCTGTTGCCTGTGAACGGATGCGGTCGTCACGAGGTTTCAATGGGCGCGGGACACGTAATTTTTTACTTCTGCACGGGCAACAGCCAACTTTTGAACCGCATTCTAATCAGCATGGTCAGGAGAAGAAATACAAAAGAAAAAAAATCTATATTTGCACGATTTTCAAGAGAAAGCGCTTGCGCCCCAGACTAGCGTTGTGGAGAATTCTATACATACTTTTTCTTTTTTATCTGCTTCTTCGTTTTAAGAAGGTGCAGTTAGATTTAGTAATTATTTGTGATACCTGTAGGCCCTGCGATCATGTATAAATTTATTTTGTCAATAAGTCTTTCTTTTTCACTTATTGTTTTAATAAAGTCGTCTAATCAGTCACTCGCAAACTGCGAGTCGTGGTGTTTCCTCGTGGTTCGTTATTCACGTTTCCTTAGCGACTCGCACAATAGTTTCGCGTGCGTCCGACGCGCGACGTACGTACTACCGACAAGTTTTCTAAAGCTGCACATATGAAGCAGCCAAACGTCTTCGCTTCGAACGCGTTTGCCACTGGCCTGGACAAGTGCGATTCCGCGAACACTCGAATCCTGCCTCTCCCCCTCCCCGATCTGGGGATTTCCCCCTCGACGGGCGCTTGCGACTTTCGGACGAACCCGGCGTGCGAGCTGCAACCGGAAACGCGCGACGGTGATACGCACAAAGCAAACATTGTGGCGCGTCCGGTTTCTTCAGCGCGGTGCAAAGCCTCCCCGCTTCACCGTCGCGACCGAACAAAGGAATGCGCCGCCCCCCCTCCCCAGCCCTTACCATGCGCAAACGGAGGGCAACCGTTTCGCGAATCGCACAACCAATTCGAACCAATTGTCGTCAATCGACCTGAAAGAAGGTACCGCCGCACTACGAACTCAATTCTTTTCAGTCCGATGTTTCACACAGCCCGCCTCAAACGCACCCGCTAACATATCCTACGCTCGCAACTAAAAAAAAAAAAAGTAATTACTCACCGGCTCGCACAACTGGTGCTTGCCAGCCGGTTTGAAAGTCGGGTGCCGCAAGTCGTCACAGACACGGGTGGTCGTGCGACCTCAGTCGCTGCCTCTGTCATTGCAGCGAACACAGGGTACGAGAAAAAGTTCCAGAAGACTGAAAGGGCGCGAAAAGCGAAGTGTCGGTGGTGTCTGCGCCATACTACCATCTTGAAGTTCCCGCTGTGGTTCCCGCATCGCCGCGATTTCGCGGCATTGAGTGTCATATCTTCGACGACGTCTGCCGAGCCCCAGTTACTTTTTTTTAACCGGTAAACACAGACTACATTGCACTCTAAAGGCGCCAGAGACCGAACTGAGTGACATTTTATAATATTTACAACGGCCCAATCGCGAGATAATGCTTCCGAGATCCGCGACGCCACTGGCGTGAAACTTGAAACGATAAAAATTTGGTCTTGGGTTTCTTTTTTTTTTTTTTCAGTCAACGTTTTTAACTGCAGGTAACCAAATATTTTTGAATGCACACTTCATCTGTTTAGATTGATTTAGGATTTGGCGCCGGTACGTCAGCGTGACATCAATGATCTTCTCCTATTTGGGCCATTGTGGTGCAGCAAGTTTTGAAACTTGCCCAGTGCAGTCTTTCACATCTTTATAATTTATTTAGTCTATGTTCACCGGGAACACATTTACAGGGTTCAAACAAATGCTGTCGAAATCCACGTCGCAGCTAGCTGATGCGGGAACTTCAAGGCGGGGGCACCACCACAGACTTTTCTGGCTTACTAGGCCTCCTATCGCGGTAAAAGATTGCTTCTAATGAATTCTGGGAGCATAATTTACTAATGAAGCTCAACCTATTATATTTAGTAATCAGTCTAAAATCCCTCTACCTTCTGTCACGGTCACTTCAATATACAACAGTCTCCTTATCTGTAACACTTATCTATGCACTCGTTAAGAATGGACCGCGGCACACCAATGCGTCGACAGACACAAGTACTTCCTTTCTCTGCTGGTCATCTCTTACCGGAACAGCTTGCCAACTATTGCTGCTACACCGTTTCTCTTACACAACACATTCTATTCCTTAGATTTTCTTCGTGAAATTCCTGTTAACCTCTATCGAGAGGTTTTTTATGTTACATTTGTGTAATAGTTGTGTAGATGTGCCCGCTATTCTACAGGCTGTAATGAGCCTGCAATAATTTGTGTGCACAGATGTACTGACAGTTCGCTGCTTTCTCCCGCAGATGAGGCGCATGCAAGTGGGAGCAGAGTACTGGTGCACTGCCATGCGGGTGTGTCTCGGTCGCCAACAATCACAGTGGCCTACCTGATGCACCACCTGCGGCTGCCGCTGGTGGACGCGTACCGCTACCTCAAGGCAAAGCGGCCCATCATCTCGCCCAACCTCAACTTCATGGGGCAGCTGGTGGAGCTGGAGCAGAAGCTCGCTCAGAACGACCAACAACAGCCGTGCGTGCAATGCTGCCGCGCTTCGGCCACGCTGCTCGAGCTGCTCGCCACCGAACCGTCCTCCTCGGCAGGCGTCTGAGAGCGCACCCCACACCCTCCATAGGGACCAACCCGGTGCCTTCGATGTGTCCCCATCAGCGTTTGAGCATGCCTTCATTCGTGCGGCTTTAGTCTTCAAGTCAGAAGCCATACTGCGTTTTGCCCAAGGCCTCCATTTGGTTGTGATATATGTTACTGAATGCCCACTGCAACGAAGGTACACCCCTGCTCAGTCAGAATAGCTACACTGCCGAAAACAGACCAAGGATGGCAAAGCCTATGCAAAGGACTGTGGACCTTCACAGGCAGCAAAAGTGCTGTGACCTTCTAGTCTGCCCTCGCACTTGGGCCTGCTGCTATAAGTGCCAGGAAGGACATAGCGTGAAATATTTTTTTGTGTGCCGTTGTACCCATGTGAAATCTTGCTCAGTCAGACTTCTCGAATGTCTAACTTAAATATTTTGGCAGCGAAACTACCAAGACCCGAGGGCTACAATAAACGTCATTCTCTGTACTGCTTCTCTGACTTCCTATTACGCCACGGAAAGAGTGGCTTGCTTCACAGAACTTGCGGCCAAAGTATGCTTGACAAGCCGTAGTAACAACAGTGTCTGCAATGACTTCATGTGGAAACTTTATTCAAATGTCAACACTGGCTCACTCAATTCTGTTGGCACACAAAAAAGAGTACCAACAATGCAAAACATCCTTGTACAATCTCTACCAGTCCTTTCCTGTTCATCACAAGCTTTCATTTGAGGAATAATGGCTTAAAAAATGAGCAATACTTCTACAAGCTACTCTTGTACAGCCCATAAATGTGTGTAAAGGGACGTGTAAGCAAGACGAAAAATTACTTTCAATAAACATAACATTCGCTGCACTACTGTGTGGCTTGAGAAACTGCAACGTAGAAAAAGAAATTACTTCACAGTGTAACATTTTCTTCCGAGGAATGGCAAAATCAAAACTGCAACTGTTCTTGTCAGGACGCTGCACATCAAACTATACACAGAATCTAACAATACACACATTACTTTTCTTTATCTACAATGAAACACTATTTGTTAACAATGAAGCTGCACGTAAATTGCAGTGTTTGCAAAAAGAAAAACAAAAAAAAAATGAAAGGGCAGATTTCAGTAACCGATTCCCTTAAGGCACATTCAAATGGTCTTTTGAGAGCTGACAGTGCTTTCAAATACATTGATAAACCTGTATTACACAGACCATGTTTATGGTCATGATGAAGATTAGTTACACTGTTAAACAACCTTTGAAACTTCGCAGGTATAAACGACCAGTTGAATGTGCCATTAATAGAATTTCCGCAGACAGCACTTATCGGGCATTTTCACAAGGCTCTTTCCTTTCCCAGTCTACTACTTCTCACCCTCGGTCGGCTGATGTGAACGCTCTGGCTGAAACTTGTACTCTCCATGCCGTGGTCTGAAGGTGCTTTGTTTACCTGCGGCAGTATACTGTACATATTTCAAAAAGCAGAAAACTTTCATTTTTAACTTGTCATTGCCGTTACACCCACTCTTCCAAAGCCCCTCCTTTCCTACCAGACTTCATTCAGCACAGCCTGGGGAATCTGTTCAGCCAGGGGCAAACACATCCAGCCCAGTTCTTAGCTTACAACAGTTGACCCCAGTATAAGGTACACATGTAGTACTAGTTGGAGCACTTGGCTTGAAGACTTAACGGGGCACTAAAGAGAAAAATTACCCAAGTTGCGCTAGTAATTTACCCTACAACACCAAAAAAATGTCACTCTTACTGTAAAAAGCGATTTGGTAAGACCGAAAAGGCTCAAAGACAAAAGACGGCTGGTGATGCCATCGCCTTGAAGTTGTCAAGCTCACGGAAAACGTGGGTTTTGACGGCAACTGCTTGGGCCTTGTTTTATTTCTTATCGACAAAGCTGGACTATGCTGTATACTACAAGACCCAAAGACGGAACTTTGCAAGTTTTGAGTACTTTCACTCAGCTACAGTGGCCCGAATACAAAAATTTACTTTGAAATCCACGAGGTCACAATGACATACTGGGATGGGGTTTCGGCATTAAATTTAAGGAATGGAACTACAACTTCTAATAATTAAGTTAGTACCATCAAATTAGCAAGAATTTAGTTTTCAAGGAATACCCTACCAGTTGAAACAGATCTAGCATTTCTCTATAGAGTCCCATTAAGCACTGGTTCAATATCTCAAACCACCAGGACACTTTTTTATGTCGCATAAAAATCAATTGAGATGCATGCTAACGAACGGAGACATTCAGCCCATTCTTTCACATTTAAGTGCTTTTCGCAGTAAAACTCTGTTGCACACGCCAAGTGAAAATGTACCTACAATGCATTAAAGTGATAAATGCTCACATGTGACGTTACACCACAACTACCACCACCATCATGTAGTGCTATGACTATAAAGCAGGTGGCATGCGGTAGAACGAGACATCCGATGCAGGTGTGAAAGATGGCTGCCCACTACTGAAATTTGTTGGACAGGACAAACCGTACATCAGCCCACATGTGAAATCGTACAAAGTGTTTCCTGCTTAAAAGTACATGGCAAGAAATATGTTCTCAAGAAATACAATGGATACTCATTCGACGTTGTTGTCAATGGATAGCAGTTACACATCTATTATCCTCAGGCATAGAAGCATGAAATCATCTGCGCAGTGGTTCACGTGTGTAACAACTGAAAATGGCAGGCAAACTTTTCCGCCACACATGAATAATCCAAGTTTCAAAACACAGTGAATTAAAGCAGGGTCATAAAGTGGGGTCACAGTACAAGAACCAAAATTTTCGGTCAAACGGTACATTTTCAGACTATTGCGATTTTGTGCTCCGTTATCGTTGAAGGTGACACAAGCAAAGTATTTACACTGTAACCTCTAGAAAATAAACAATCTGTGCTCATGGGCCCACCACGCTAGTAAAAATGACCGACGCTTTCAACTTCTTAAGGAATACCCCAGCACCACATACCTGCCATAGTTCGAGCACTTGCTTCATGGCCTTTCGGAGTCGCCAAATCTGCATCTAGAACGCCACAAGAAGCTTGCAGCAGCCAATGCAACAACTTGCTGTAAGCAGTGCTAAACTTTGGATTGGAAGAACATGCCCCCTCGTGATGCCTAGAGGTAAGGGCCTTGAAGTGCAGCAGGTGTGCCCCGTGCATTGATGTTTTCACATTTAGTGAAAGCTTGCTGCACCAAGCTATGCTAGAGTGGTATCTCCTGGTACTGTTTTCTGCAACAGCAACTGTGAGACCACACTCGATAAGCTTGACGAAAACTTCAATGTACTGAGTGTGACAGAAACAGGTGCTCTAGCTATACAAGACTACAGTAATCCTGCTGAAGCACTGGCTCACTCACTCTAAAATTTTGCTTTGACGTAGCATTTTGCAGCGAGTTTACCTAAACAGCAGTTTATGGGTATTAGAAATTGTTGATGAAACTGGCCAGTACTAAGAGGGCGTCTGCATGCCACTCAAGACATAGGTCCACTGCAATGGAATGGTGGTGCCACCTATCACTGCTACGGTGAAAGCAGTGTTCACAATGTAGCATCACATTCTATTGCAGTGGAACCTAACATATTTTAGTGGCGTCGCTGCAGACGACACCCACTCAGATTTAATGGCAAAACTGGTAAGCTAGTCCCCATAAACGTAGTATTAAAAATCTCATTGCAAAATGCTAACCCTATGCAAAATTTGATGGCAAAATAGACTGCGGTTTAGCAGGAAGTCCTGTATAACTTGCACTCCTATTTATCCAACACTCAGTACATCTAATCAGGCAACACTGGACGGCTGCATCAAGCTGTAACAGTTCTGTCTATGGTAACAGGCGCTATTTTCTTTCTTTAACAGTTGTAAAATTAACTGCAATGTTTTCTACTCTTGAGCCTAGGATTGACCGAAATTTGTCAAGGTGTTGGTGTTCTTTAAGCTGCAGGAGCAACTGCAATGCCCACAAGAGTGACTTCGTCATATATCTTGGATCAAGCTGATTGGTGCACTCTGCCACTGGATCCCTTCCGAATTCGCCAGTTGCAACTTCAGTTGCCATTTCATGTTGTCATCACAACACGTCCATTACAGAAGCTCAGTCAAAAAAAGCTGCTGAAGCTAGTTTGAAAAAGGGCCGTATTACGTGTTTTTGGCATTCTGGAGGCTACACAGAATGCATAGCCAACTGAACCAGCTAAGTAGTTGATCAGGCATCGGCCACCATCCAGTTCACAATGGCTGCAAAGTCGTTCAACAAATAAGCAATGTTGAATGAGGTGGACGGCGTGTTGCGGTTCAACAGCAATGAAGACTTATCCGGGCATTAGGCATCAATAAAATTCTGTATTTATCACTTTCTCCCATCCGATTGCATAAATTGGGGGAACGCAACTTTATTATTTTAAACAAATATAAGAATGAGGCAAACATTAAGTTTGTGTTCACATAATTTCCTTACTTTCAGCCCATAAGAAATGGGTGCCCATTATAGTTGGGTACATACTGTAGGTTAATGAATTTTTGAGGTACAATTAAAGATTGAAATTCGTGGTGCCATTTGAAGGGTTGTCTTTGTTGTGTGCAAAATGAAATACAAATAAATTATTCCACAGTTATATGCACAATGCCCTCCTCAGACATGCCTAAGGGATAAATATTGAAAACCATCTGCTACTTTCCAAACAATAGTTTTTGCCAAAGCAAGCAAGGTCACTACAGCATTAATGCAGAACAGTAAACTTTCACCCAGAGGCTTACAGTAACAGTGTAAATATTAACCTTTATTGAAATCTGGCTAGTGTTCAACTGAATGCATTTATTTTCTTGTACTGTGTTCCCCACTTTATACTCAAATCACCTTAATAATAGAAAGGCCCCAGTCACACACAGATATGGAAGAAGGTTTGCGGAACAAGAGCAGTTTGCACAAAAAAATATGCAAGGACTCCAGTAATGAGAGGAAAAATGTCGAAGGCATGCCAGCACACCTCCAATGGAAAGTGAGGCAAACAAATGCAAATGCACCAAATGCCAGCATTTGGCAGCCATGACATGCAGTGATCAATGACGAGGTAAACAACACTTGTAAAACAAAACAATACTATAAAAAACATTCCCCGAAGCTGAAAACATAATAGCACACACTGACGGCCGCAAAAACACAGGCCGTTCAGCTCGGGTAAACTGCACACTACCACCGCCACCAATACCACCACCAGAAAACAAACAAAAAGAGAACGCTCGATGATACAACATTTGATGAGATTACGCTGCCAGTGTACTTCCTCATTATAATGTCATGGTACACACGAACACTGTGTGTGCCGCTGACACAAATGTGCACCTGCTTCAAGGAGAGGACAAGTCCTGGCCAGTGAACAAGCATTGCACTGCACACAGCAGTCCCAATAAAACCGCATTAGCACGCGATCACGTCGGGTTGTGCAAGCACATGACACTGTTGAAGCACGTGCTTTTGTGAGCATGCAAAGAGAGCGAAAAACCACTAAATGAAAGTTCTGGAACTTCCACTAAAACAAAGCACAGCTAGCAGCCTTAACTAATCAACACTGTTGGGGCCAAAACTCTCGCAAATGAATAAGAGCAGCCATGCAGCCATTCGCCATCTGCTGCAAATTAAGTCTATGAAAAAGTCAGTCAAAGCCAGAGCAAAATTTTGTGTGCCAGGACCACATGCCATGCTTTTTTTAAATAGCATCGCGCAGTCTTGTCTGAATCAAAGGCAAAATAGCATCATCAGCCAGAACAGAGACACAAGACACGACAGAACCCGTGTTGTTTCGTCTCTCTATCTTGTCTTGCTGTCTTAACCTTGACAAGGGGCCTCTTTGATTCACCGTCCCGAATAGCACAGAATTGCCCGGCAAACCTTGCACACCAACCAAGACTGGCTGAACGCAGCATTTCAGATAGGTCTGGGCAGTCAGGGACGACAAATTGAAGATGCCAAATGCTACACAAACTGACTGGCCTGCCCTTCTACACATATTAAGCCTTGCTTTACTGTGTAGAAAGACCTTTGCTCCTTGCCAAAATTATGCAATGTGTCAAGTCACAAATAAAGACCCAAGGTTTTCTTGCCTGCTTCGGCAGTTGGCAACGAACACAACAGAATCTTTATGTTTGTATGCAATGAAGTTGCACTAGTGCTGTTCGGCAGCACTTCGATTTTGTGGAAGCAGCGCACGAAAATTGGGGTCAAATAGAAGCGAGAGACACACGTAGCCCTGTAAAAAGGGTGTCTCAGTCTTTGTCCTCATTTTTCGTGCCCTACCCAACACCAAACCTTGCAATGTCCCCAGCTCACCCAAACCACTATGCTTGCGACTTCCATAGAAAGCAGTTTAGAGTACGGAGCCTTCACACAAACGCCCGTCTCCCGCTTTAGGGTGGTGCCAACCTCGGAAAGGGCATGCTGCCGCCCCCTAAATATGCTTGCCGAACCTTTACCTATGCGAGAATCAAAATGGCATTTTGTAAAGAGGTTACGCAGACTAAGACACAGACAGGGCAGATTGCCCCCAATTGTTGGTGCTGTGCAAGTCATCATATTTTTTCAATAAACTTTGCTCCCATCAACCAAAATATATAGCGCATGTGAGCTCTACACACAACACATTAACTGCATAATTGAACAGACTAATAGGAATATTCTTTGTTACTAAACACTTCAAATGACATTTTTTTTACGTTCAAGTGGAAGGACAGGGCTGAGTAGACTTCTAATTTTAGTGCAAGATAACACTACCGAGCATACACCACTGTACTCCACAGTTGCTTAAGTTTAATGTTTTGTAGGATGCACTTTTGTAACGAAAGATCTTTGATGCATTCAAATAAAGGAAAAATGCATCAGAGCTATTTAATCAAAGCATACAGAGCTTTCCTGCAGGCACTGAAATGAAACGAAGTTAAAAAGACATTTGACCGATCTCGTGGCACTGTTCGCACTTGTCATCATGCAACAGAAGAGGGAAAAATGCAACGCACCTACTAGCTGAATTGTGAGCTAAAATGGCAGTCCGCCAAATTTGGCGGCAAAGAGCGGCAGAATTAGTGGAGGTGTCACCACCCTAAAGTTGCGCTGTGTATCGAGGCTCCCCAAATCTGAGCTGCTAACAGCTCAATTTGGCTGCTCATCACCAACTCAACAGAATGGCGCTGCTGTTGCGATTAAGCCTTGGCATCACGCAGATTCATATTCCTTCAGAACAAGCAACATGAAGAGCAAATGGCTGCTCAACATTCTACTACTTACTGCTTACATCCACTCAAGATTGCAAAAAACGACAAAAAAGCAATTCCTGAGAAGCGTATTCATGTGCGTTCAAAACACTGGCCTGAACAGACACTAAGCAATATCATTCAGGACAATCCCATGGCTTAGTCGCCATGTTCACAGAAGCAGCTATTGCCGATGTGTTGATGGGATGTTAACACTACAGTTTTGCAGCAAACCTGTTTGCAATGAGCAAATGTTCGGCCAGAGGACTCTCCTGTGCAGTGAAAAAGGCACTGCATTGGATATTGGCCCTGGAGATCCATGCACAAAGTGCTCGGGCAATGTCCAAACTTTGAATAGTACATCATACACATTACAGCTAACACACGTAGTAGCTACTCTTTAGAGCAAAAAACATTGTACAAAAAAAGGTGTCTTGCACAGGTAGTTTGACAAATGCACGTCACTTAAAGAAAGAATGCATGGAATGTCATTATGGACGAGCAATACTCTGGTTCAGTCACCCTCAGTAACACTTGGCGTGAACTTTAAGCTGCGTTTGGTACAGACACTTGGTGGCAATCTAGGCACCCCAAAATATAGTACACCCAAAAAGTGACCATTACAAATGTTGCGCCATTTTAGCACTGCATTCAATGCTGGGATCATGAAAGACAATGCAAGTTAACAATTACATGCAAGTGTCAAAAATAATATTTAAAATGAGTGCGCCTTACTTTGACATTATGAAGCTACAACTGCTTTACAAAGATCATCATAGTCCCTGGCGATTTCACACACTGAAAGCTCAGTACAAAAGGGATGTCAAGCACTGGCCCACCCAAACGCAGCTTCCATAATAGCCTTGCACTGATCAGCAGAACACGAGGAAACTAATGAAGGCTCTGAAGCACGACTGTTCTTCTGAAAGCAGCCAACAGTAGATAACTGGCAATGAGGAACAAAAGTCATGTGAATGTTGCTCTTTACCCTGTGTCCATTGGCTTCACCAGTAGAGCTTCCTACAGAAATTCTTAGCGGGTGCTCTGGCAGTGTCTAATGGAGCTGTAAGCATGGTGGTTTCGACAACGAGGAAATTATGATTAGTACATGGGTTTGCCTGAACTTTGTCCTTATGGCTTCAGGTGGCTCTGCGACTTGGCAAGTCGACCATATTCAACAAAATCTTGTGCTATAAATGCCACAATTCAGAGCGATTATGCGTGTGCACAAACCCTTACTGCCTTCTGCATTAACAAATACTACAGAATTGCCTCGAAATGCGGACCAATAAATGTGGACAAAGCATAGTCTAGATAGCATAGTTTGCCTGGGACAAGCATAAAGCCGCAAGATCGTGCGAAGCCATAAACCGATGATCAGGCAAATGTTTGTACTAGTAGTACTAATCCTAGTTCCTGTGGTAGCAGAATGATCACAGCGTCAGAGTTCCCCCTAGTAACTTTAGTAGGAAGGTTTAAGGTTGCGCCAAAAAAAAAGTGAACTAATGAAAGCCCATTTGAGCAATAGACATTGATACTAAGCCCCGCCCAGGCTCTACTTGCAACAAAACTGCAGATACCTTAAAGCTGGACATAAATAATTTTCCAAGAATGCTTGGTCCATAAGCATACTTTGGAATGCGGCCAAAACAGCAGCAGCTACTTTAAGTTCGCCAGTAAGAGATAACCCAAAAAGCTCCTTTTTAAGGAAATAAACAATAATAAAAATGCGGACACTTGCCCATGACTCAAATATAAACAGTCTTTTTCAAACTTAGTCCTTTACAGTAAAGATCCTTCCCTCACACTGGGCTTCACTAAAATTCTCATCAGTCAATTGTCCAACAGAAAACAGACATCAAGAACCAGCACCTCGAAAAGAACCCAGTATTTGTTGGATGAACTCTCTGTATAAGACAAGCGTCTACAAGCTTCAGTTTCTTGCACAAATGAGCTAGACACCCACGGATATTGCGAGACATAGGCTGCCACCAGTACACAGTGCAGGACCTCTTCAGGTGTCGACACCACATGCTTTCAGATAACAGGTTATTGAGAACAGCATCACTAGTCACAAACCGATGAAAGTCTAAAACCAAGCCAGAAAAGCAAGACACAAAATAAAATTATGCATCGCAATGCTAACCCCCGAGCCACAGTGTCATGACGCCACTTAGTATTGTCTACTGTTTGGTACATGCAAATTCGTTTGAAGCACTGTGAATATTCTATACTCCAAACGCACGTGCAAATTGTGCTCATTTCAGAGATGGCGAGAGATGCTGCATAAAAAATTTTGTGCACTATCTCTCACAGCAACAGCACACTTAAATAGTGCATGAACTTTATGCCAAGGACGTTTAGTTATAAACGTTTAGTTGACGTTTCCAGCTATGGCAGTTTCATTCACTGTAAATGAGACCGCATTGAGGATGACTCTGCCACATCACAGACATTGAGCCACCTGGTGGCAGTGTTTTGAAGCATAGAAAGGTTATCTGTTCATTCCACATGGTGTCCTGGCCTAAAGGGCGCATGCCTTACACCGTACACAGTAATGATAACTGCCATGAATGAAATCCATCAGTAAGCAATGACACCTGCATAAAAAGTGGAATGCTTATGCTTGTTCCCTTCGCAATATGATATTGATTTACAACTTTACATCACGAAATCGAGACCAGCCACAAGCATGGTCAAGAGTAGACAGTGTAATCACAGTGTTTTTGTTGTTTACGACACCTGCTTGCCGTAAGGTACAATGCACCCTTGCAAGTAAGCCGATGTGAAAGAGAACTGAAAAAGAAAGGCCCAACACACTAAGGCACACCCTACAAATGCCACCGAATATTACAGGCTTCGCATAGTTAAAGCTGCTTCCATCAGACCACGCTGTCTGCTCAAATACTGTTCGGCAACTTATGACTGTGTCAATCATGCGCGGTCTGCTCTCACAGACAAGTGACCTGGCATAGCTATTAGTGTAATGACATATTGTACAACAAAAGCAGTCACTTGTTTAGTGAAAGCCCTTGTGACACGAGTGACAGTTACATACAGTTACGATGCCGGAGACCAAAAGTATTTGACGAAAAAAAAAGGGACTACTGAAAACTAACATTTAGTCAGTGAGCAAACAAATTTGCACAGCTGCAGTCATTCATCACACCGAACACCAGCCATGCGAGGGAAAAACATCCATTCAATGACTCCAGCCAACCCAGCGTTTCAGTTCAACTATTAAAGTTGAACTAGAATGAGTGGAAAAAACATCACTCTACTTCCAAGCAAAATGAGCTGCTGCATTCCTTGGCAGCCACCTTGCAGCTGCTTACCTAATACCTTTGTTCTGAACACATCCAAAGAGCAAAATTAAATTGTGGAGTCTAACATTTAGAAACTACACAGTAAGTTACCACGGACACCACAATGGAGGACTCCATATTAACTCTGGCCGCCTGCGGTTCCTTAATGAGCACCCAGAAGCATGGTACACTAGTGTTTTCACATTCCAACCGCCAACAGAAAGCTGTTGCCACACCTGGGTATCAAACCCCCGACCTCGTACTTAGCAGCACAATACCATAGCCAGCGAGACACCACGTGGGTCCCCGAAGAAGAAAATATGCGCATACTGCTGGATCAGCGGCTGATCAAATAGCTTGGCTAAAACACCTTGACGCTGGTCCGGTGTCTCACTCTGCTGGTCAGTGGCAGCAAGGTTTACGGCCAGGCTGTGATGCGTGAGGGCCAAGGCGCTTCAGCGACTGGTCACGGGGTCCGGGCAGGTGGCACTCCTCCCGCTGAGCCAGCACTTCCTCCACCAAACACAGCATGGCTTCGTCTGCAAGAGGATTCACTTCGTGCTGAGTGAAGTAAAGACCAGTGCCACCAACTTCTACAGGCTACTAAGCGCACATATGTTGGCTCACAGGTTCGGCCGTGACAAAACAGGGTGGAGGGTGTAGCAAGGTGCAGACTGCATACTGTATTCTAAAGGCACATGAGGCAATATCGAGGAAGCACGAAGAAAAAAAAGGGGGGGGGGGGACACATGGAAGGTAACAACCTTAAAAGTTTGCAAGGACGGGACACTGGTGCCTTATTTTGCATAACATAGGAAGGACCACAATTACATTATCTGGCAATCGTGCCAACAGCACACAACAAAAATGCATAACCATTCCCGTAAATTAGAAATATTTTAATACGACGGCTCAATTTTGAATAATGATGCATGGACAGCATGAAAAAATTTCGGGGGGGGGGGGGGGGGGGGGGGGGCTGGAGCCCCATAAGCCCCCCCCCCCCGGCTACGCCCCTGCTGAGGACAACTGCGTTCGGCTTATACTTGCCATGCCGTAGGCACCAAAATCGCAAGTAGTGGCGTCTACATTAACATTCAAATTTAAATTACCAGCCACTGCGGCCTTCAGTAGGTGGAGTGCTGTGGGCATGCCCTGCACTGCCGTAGCCTTCGCAGTGCAAGGCATTCAAGAAGGAGCGGAAGCACTGCGAAGGGGATGTTTGATTGCGAATAACTCGGCTTCTGATGAACGCATTGAAGTACTTTTTGTGGCAAAGTGTTTTTGAAATAGCCTATTTTAATTTCAAATGCATGTTTCCACTTTGATAAAAGGTGGTTCAGGGCCCCACAGTCAGAGATACCCAAGCATACAGAATAATCGAACAACACAAACACCTCAAAGTTTGAAATTGAATGGCAGTTGTACTTGATCCTAAATACAACGCGAAATTACTTCAAAAGCTGGTAAATTGACAAAAAAAAAAAGTGATTGCTGTTTTCATTGTGCAAACATATTTCCACAGCAATTAACTGAGTGAGCCTTGTCACCCAACTAATTCAAGAGGGAAGCTCAACAATGTGTGTTGTTTATTTGGCTCAACACTAATTAGTTGCCACGCTGTCTCTTTAAAAAGTTTGCGCGAACTGAGCATCCAAAGCTTAATGCAACAACACTTCCGCCTGCTAATGCCTCACTGTTTGCGCAGTTAAAGGTAAAGTGCAACAAAATTTCAAAGCCACAAAAGCCTAATTTAGTATAGTGTAGATACAGAAGAGCCTCTGTGCAAAATTTTACGTACCGTATTTACACAATTGTAAGTCGACCCCGTCGTATTGCATGACAGGGGAAAAGAAAAAAAAAAGAAAAAAAAGAACAAGGAGAGCATGCCCGAGGGCGCCTTCGATAACGAAAATTTATTAGTAGCTGACATGGTCACTGGACTACTCGTTTTCACTAGTGCTGCCATCGTCATCGTCGCTACGGTCCCACAGCACGTCATCGTCCAGCGAAATTTCACATCTGGCAAACGACCGCACCACAACATCTTGTGGAACAGCAGCCCACGCTGAATGCGCCCAACCACACACAGCCATCAGGGAGGCTCTGTTGACAGGTCCGGTTGGCGTAATTTCGCTTCGCGGTCTTCTGCCGCCAGCCACTCGTTTGACTTACGGCGGAGCAGGTCCTTAAAAGGTGAAGATCCGAGCTTGTTTCATGACCATGTCGCACTTCAGTGGCAGGGACCGAGTGTGCATTTCAGCGACATACGCCGCAAGCTTAGCCTACAGCTTTGGAAAACGTCCAGACTTCGGCACGTGGGAAATTACTCACTTGCCGTCACAGGTGAAAATTTTGTTTCACTGCAGTGGCCACTCTCGCATCACCCGTTCAGAAACATCAAACTTGCGGCCTGGTGCACAGTGATTTCTTTCTTCGGCATAAAGTATTGCAGCCCTCTTGAATGCTGCTGTGAACGAGTGCCAGATGATTAGTGGGCCTGGAGCACTCATGAAGACTGAGGAGCATAGAAGTAGCATGTAGCACGCGTCAAACTGATGCTTTTCGTCAAACTATAGAGAAAGCTAAGCGCAACAGGGAAAGAGAAACCTGCAGCGGTGTCTGCTCTACCATGATCTACAGATACTCTCCGCAAGCGCCGCTGTTCTGAGGGCATCGCCGCAAATGGAACAGCGGCACTTCCATTATCGACACCCCCCGCGAGTGTTGTGTGCACTGTAAAACTCTCAAAAATGTTGAGAAACCCTTCTGAAAAGTGACCAAACACGCGGGATAGCGAAAAGCTACGGGTAGGGCCATAGAACAAACATAAAATTGTAACTACGTTGTAGCTCCCGTTGGTCTCGCTTTTTTGGTTTTGATTGTAAGTCGACCCCCCCCCCCCCTACTTCAGATTTTCAAATTAAAAAAAAAAGTGGTCAACTTCCAATCGTGTAAATACGGTATTAAATACAAGTGGAAGCACTGCAAAAGGTCAGCAAGAATTGCCATTTTTGATACTGAAATCGAAAAATTAAGGGGGAGGGGGCCCAAAGAAAGAAGGAAAACAGTCACCATTACAGTTCATTACAAATGATGCATGACCTTGAATGTGTGCCTCCTCGGCATGACCTTTGAAGGTGGCAGCGGTGGTTACCCGCAGCACTATGTACGAGAAATCTCCGAGATGGAGTGCTGGGACTTAAGTCGCAGCGACAATCACCAGGTGCATGCATCATCTGCTTAGGTGCTATTTAAAGGTTGCTAATAAGAAAATGACACTATTACCAACCCTGCAGCTTTGCCAAGATAGCTTCTGTGGTATATACTACTCATCCATAACCAATTTAGCTCAAGTGAAACTTCATTGCAATTTTTAACCCTTTTAGTGTTGTTGTTTTTCTTTCGGATTGTATAGAATGAACACAATGAAGGTCAGCATTGTAGATAACAATGGTTTATCTTTGGTTGTGCAGAAACGAAAAAATGACATGGATAATGGCAAATGCTCTTTGTGGTCCTCACATTCCTATCTGACAAAAATGCAGAAGCAAATGGGTGCATCCACAACGCTGAAAGGGTTGCGTGCCACGACGGTGCCAGATATATATATATGTACTCTTTAGGTAGGGACACTTCTCGGCTTGCTTGCGAGAAGGAATTGACCAGATAAAATAGCGACGGCACATGTCCATCAGCCTAGTGACAGCAGCGGATACCTATCGGTGGGAAGACGCAACTTCACTTAGCAAGCAGGCGAGAGCTTGCGCAGACAAGGAACGCACAGATAACACAAGCAAAGAACAGCGTCTGCATCTGGCGTTCTGCTCCAGTGAGACGATACCCTCCACGAAGCTCTCTCCTCATCACGGTGACCTACTTTTGCGAGACATTCAATCATTTCGGATTACCTGCGAAGCACCGGTTGCTATACCAACGGGAGATAGAACCAATAAAACCTTTTCTGCCTTGATGCTGCGTTGTCGCGCCAATAGGTATCTGCTGCCGTCATCGGGCCAAAGGACACATGCTGTTGCCACTTTATCTGGTCAATCACGTCTCGTGAGTGTCCTCACCTAAGGAGCATATATCTACACTGTCAGTGCAACACAACATCAGAAGCACTGCCAATTGTAGGCCTACTAGCGAACCCATACAGATGGTGCAGAGTGGACAACCTGCTTTTCTTTTTGCTCACTTATGTTGATGTTCTCCTTGGCTGAAGTTGGGAACCAGCCAGCGAATCCATGCTCCTGGCAGAAGGCGCTGAGAGACCGAGCATTGGGAGGCTGGAGTCCCAGGTCACACTTGTTGGCCACCAGCAGCACTGGCAGGGGCCGCCCATTTGGCTGCTCCACCTTGGCAGTGATGTCGGCCTTCCACTGCGCAGCAAGGCAACTACTCTAGCCAAAATCGTTGCATCCTTTGCTGCTCGCTAGAGTGGCACCTCAGCTGCCTTACACAAGACGCCGTATTCTCAATAGCCCCATCTCGCAAGTTTTCACAATATCTTTATGCAAATTAGAACAGAACCTGAATGTCATTTTCTTTTTCAGTTTGGTTCAGTAGTGAGAAAAGAAAAGTTTTTAGTTAAGGTTGGTCACTTTCTCTGGTGCTTTCCATCCAAGCATTGCTATATCATTAGTAAATGAACATGAGTTGGCTGCCATTTTATAAATGGCAGCACCATTAGGCCTTAAACATAGCGTGTTGGGATGTAGGCATGTAACACACTTGCAAGAAATTGGCAATTGTTAAATAGTTTTCCAGTGATGACAAACTGACATACAACCACTGAAATGAAGATGCGCTTCCTAGCTGGGCGGTCACCACTTAATCACACTGGTATGAAAACTGGAATAGGTCCAATAAAAATGAGATTGCCTCCGAGATACACTTCCACAATGTAACTTTTTCACATTGCATCATCAAAGATAAGACAGTGCAAGTGCTCGTTTTATTTAGCTCTGTGTCCTGTGTATGCACTGTTTAATCCTTGACAATTGGGCTATATTCCACATTGCAAAAAACTAGAATAATAATAAAAAGAAAAGCTTAACAGTGCAAGCACTATCGGCACCAGTGGCCAAGTCACGCAAGTTCCCTTCAAGATTCCTCTTCGGTTCCCGCAAGTGGCGAGGATGGAGGTCTCCGCCACCGCTCTGGTTTTCCTGCACGTGGTTAGCCAACCATGTTTCTGCCGTGGCAGACACTGCAGCCACCCGTACCCAGCTGGCAAGTTGGAATGCCTCTTTATTTGGTGTATTCTCCTCAAAGGAAAACCCTACGCGATGTTTACCATAGCTAGTTGGTCTGCTTGGAGTGTTAGTAATAAGTGTATACTGATCGATGTGCATTGTTTCCTCGAGCTTGAACCGCGCTGCGGTTGATGAGCAGGTGTGCACTAACCACGGTGCACTGAGGCGTCCCGTCATCCCTACACACTATATTGGAACATTTTACAAAGACTTTCGTTTTTTTTTCTCCAAAACATACTCGTGAGAACCGATACTAAAATTGGGCTTAGCCAAAGAGCGCAGGCATGATACCCACGGAATGTTTGTCAATTTGGGCACCACCTAAATGACCTCCAACAGGGAGTCATAAAAGTGCAACGCAAAAAAGAGAAATTACGGATTAGTTGCAAGGAAGTGAGTGTCTACTATAGTGATAATTGTGATAATTCTAGTTGATAATTATGCTTAAAAGCAATTCAAGGTTCTGATGCAGGCTGCATTGCTCTTTTTTCGTTTTACATTTGATCTTGACCAGGCCACTGCACGCCAACGTTTACCAATGGCTTTATCCATCACCGAACAGAAACAGCGGCAGAACTCCCCTTAACACCTTTGCTGCGAAAGGTTAAGTTCCTAGAATTACCTTCGTTTATATATGGCTAATAAATGCATCCTTTTTTCAACATTCACATTTTCTTTTTTTTTTTCTGCCCAGAAACAGTGATGCCTCGCTAAGCAAACACCTCGATTGGCGAACATTTCACAGAACAAACTGGCTCGCTCATGAATCACATTCACACAGAGAATTCACAGAGTGAACACAACTCTTCTGAATGATCCAGCTACATCTATGTGCAGGCGTGCCTGCACATTTACCAGGCATTCAGGTTCCTGAGCCGTTGTTTTCCCCTCACCTTACCTAGACGATGCCATTGCATACCTCAGAAATGTGCTGAAGAAAAGGCAGAGGTTTGTGGCTTTGGATAAATTCTACCATTCTGGATACATAAGAAAGAGCCAGGACAGAGACGGGAGAAAGTTTTGCACCGTGGCGACTTTCGTTCATCTAGCTGAGGTGTGATTCAGACTATAGCACTGCACTGGCCCGATTTTTTGGCCCGGACCAAGCTCCTGCCCAATGTTTGAAAGCTGAGCGATGCTCAGACCCGACTCCAAGCACAGGCCCTGGCCTGCTTGACTGGGCCCAGCCCACCACAGAAACTCCGCGCGTACAGTGCACGGCGATTAAAATGCGATTATCAGCCTGCATAGCAGCCGGCACAGGCGAGCACTGGGGTGGCCAAATGCAGTCATAATGCGTCACAAAGGCCCATGCTTTCATCGTATGCCACAGGGCAAAAGTGCCGGCCGCAATCTCGGCAGGCTATCCCGTTTGAATCACCGAGCAACAACATCCCCAAGCAACATTTCTAAGGCATGTACAGTGGTACATGCCTTAATATGTTGTTGCTTAGGTGGCATACAAGATGTTACAATAAAACTGCAGCGACAATAAACACCGACCCTGTGGAGACAACGAAGAATATCGCGACTGCAGTTAATGTGGAAGCCATCGATGTGTACTGCAACGTATAGAAATAAATGAAAAGCAGTAAATAGCATAATTGGAATGAAATAATCTTAGTGAGAGCGAAAGCACAGTGTTATCACAAAAGCAGCAACAGCCAAATTGCATCAATAGCGATTTTTAGCATCTTTGCTTTTGCAGCAACAAGGCTTGTTTGTTAAAGAAACAAAACAAAATTGAAACTTCAACAGTTTTTTTTTTTTGCTAATGTATTTAAATGCCACCTTTTCCAGCTTTGCAAAGAATGCCTTGGACCTATGCAGTATGCCCGTGTGTGCTCAAAGGCCTGGCCCAGGCCCACCATAATATACCCTACCCGGCCCTACCCGTATGATTGGTCAGGTGCGGCCTTACAGGTAAACCCAGGCACGCGCACTACTCCAGTTCAGATTAAACTCGGAAGTATTTCTAAAAGCGCAGTCAAGTGTACTATACACTAGTGTAAATAGCCTTCTTCACCTACCACCTATTTCTTGTTCTAGAGCATTTTCCTTCCTCGTTCTTCCCTTAACTGTATTAATATATTTTGTGTTTGCCCATGCCTAACCAAGGTCACAGACCAAATTAATGAGCTTCCAAATAGAAAACATTTGAGGAAACAAGTCTCGCAAAGCCAAATGTCTCAAATAACAAAACGACCAATGGAACGAATTAGGTTCATTGCACAGAGCATTAGGCTGACAGCCACCACTGCTTTTCCAGACAAGGCATATTGGGCTTCACTTCTGTTCAAGTCCTAAAAACATACATGGGAAATTCTTGCTACGACACATTTAAACTGTAGAAATAATAGCAATCTACAGCGGGGCCATGTAATGCGCAGATCATCTAATAATTGCACCTGCATGTGACAACATGTGCAGATCATCGAATAATTGCACCGGCACGTGACAACAAGAACATTCCATGTAGGTGTACAGGCTGGAAGAGCAAAGCATGAGCCATCTGTCAATCTGAAGTTAAACAGACCAGCCACAGCTGTGGCCACCTGTTGCACATAGCAGAGAGAAAAGGAAATACAAACCTTCAGCACAGAGTGCAGGGTCGTTGGCCTGAAAAAAAAAATGAAAAAGAAAACAGAGAAAAAGTCAGACAAAGCACAACCAGTCACATTGAAAGGGGATGTTTAACGCGTGCTATGCAGGAGATTCGTGGCCACATCCAAGTTGCTTGTTTTACTGCAATGCCTGCGGCGATGCAAAATTTCTGCCAAATAGCAAGATTTTTTTGTTGTTCATTTCCCTGTGCGTTACACGAAATGTTATTGAGAAAACAGTTTTTTTTTTTTTTTTGTAGATACCACAATTTCAGTGCTTGAGATGGACTACTTGAAGAGGTGGACATCATTTGTATGAGAACTAAAAAATTCACAAGCAATCGAATATGCGTTCAGAAAATTTCACTAAATAACTTACGGTAGATACTGTAATTTACATTTTGTAGCCGGTTATTGCCCCTTTATGGCTGGGGTTGTGCCGCGTGGTGCCCGCATCCGCCGAATGGGGGGACAGCGACCCGATTTTGTGTACCACTACAATGGCGATTATCCATTCAAATATCCTCACTGTAGCGTAAGGACCACTCTATCATGTTTCTTTCATCTGTCGTATGTCGTTCTTTTTTTTCCCCTTTTTCCTGAACCAGACATGGCGGCACTATCATGGAAGCGCGCGCATCAGTACGAAATATACGAGATGGAAAACGAAGATAGGAATGTGAAGACCGTATTACGTGTACCATTTGTCATTATCTGTGTTAGACTGTCATGTTCGTTTCATAATATCCAAGAAGCCCCCTCCCTCAATGAAAGGGTTAACAAACTAAGAAAAATTCGAAAGAGTTCGCAAGTATCCTATAGTTCTCAGACCAAGCAGTAAACTTCGAGAAAGAGGAGCAGGTGTCAAGCACACCCCTGTACACTCACCTTGACAAGTCGTAGACAATCACAGCAGCAGTGCTAAAAGGGGGAGGTGAGAAGGCAATCAGGAAGTGAACACGACATCAGCAAGTGGCTGGACTTACGCATACTTGTAGTACACCCGTGTCATGTATCCAAAGCGTTCGTGTCCAGCGATGTCCCTAGAGCAAACAAGGTTAAATGTAGTGACCCGTATTGCCTGCTTGCACCATTTGTTGTACCAGAACTTACCACAGCTGCAGGGTTATGTGTTTATTGCTATTCCAGACAAGGTGCTTTAGGGCAAAGTCAACTCCAATGGTGATCTTATAGGCTGGATCGAACACACCTGCCAAAGACACCCCAGTGAAAAATCTGGTTCAGGAAGTGTGGCATGAAGAATAGCAGCAAAGCAACAATGCTGCTATGATTTTGCAACAGTATTGTTATCACAAACAGCAATAAGGTGTTATTACATAAATTAAAGAAACAATGGGGCAAGTTTAGGTGACAGTACTTGGAACTACAGGAAGAAATAGCCTCAGGCAGGGTATTGTAATAGTTTTGATCAACATGTAGAGTTAACTGGCCTAAAGCATCACTGGAGCCATAAGCGACACTGTGGAGAAGGGTTCCCGATTAAGTTTGACCACCGAGAATTATTTTATGTGTACCCAAAATTCAGCTTATTCCGGGCCACCACAAATGACCTTGTGCTTAACAGTACATTGCCACAGCACAGCACCATATAGTCATTTAGCATCCAAGGTCACTTCAAAGCGCGAGCACTGGCAATCAGTCGTAAACAAGAAAAAAAAATAGCGCCTACAATATAGTGTGCTAACCATAAGGCTCAACCTTATGATCACGTGAACACAGCGTACAATGGCATATCATATGGTCGAAACAGAAAAAAAAAAAAAAGGAAGGAATCAAAGTGTACACATACCTTCTGTGTAACGCCGAATCAATGAGGTCTTTCCTGTAATAAACAAGGATTACTACTCTTGGCCTGCCCTGTTCATTCAATAACATTTTTACAAATAAACGAGAGCTCCAAATTTAAAGGTACTATTGCACATCAATTTCAACAATACTCTCATCACTCATCAGCACAAATAACACTATGCTGCAGGGGAATGCGAATATTCAGAACATTCAAATAACGAATCGAATAGTGTTCTATTCAATGTGGTCTGCAAGTTGAATAGCCACTGCTCGTACATGCAAATATTTTTTTTAATATTTCAAATCTTCAACTGCACCCACTTAAACATAAAATTGGAGCGAAAATATGGTAAATCATCGCCCCTGCAGGTATAGTATTGACACAAAACATCAGAACTTGTGTAGTGGAGCAGGCTACATCGCTTGAGTAGCCATACATTACAGCCAACTATACAGTGATCCTTCGCACTCTCTGAAGAGTTGCCATTTGAATACTCCTGAATGCTCCATTTGTGCTTTTAATAAACAATGCTTCATAACATACTATGTAATGACAGAAACTTGCAAACTTTAAGAATATTAGGAGGTGACCATTGCCGTATATTAATTATAATAACTTCTGTTCATTATTCGGAAACTATTCGATTTTGGCACTATTCTCACACTCCTACTGCGCTGAAAATGAACAAGAAAAAAAGATTAACACACGAGGAATACTGGAAGTTATACGAGACAATGTACTCGAAGTCGATAACGATCGGCACCCAAGTCTTTGCGCACTGCGTACACTGCCTTCTGATCATACCACAACACTTCTTTGGCTGCTGCCAAACCTGCTTATAAACAACACAAAGCCATGAAAATATTAATGGAATATATTTATCAATGCAATACAGCCGAGCTGATACAAGTATATTACATTTGTTTTTGATTGGACACAGATTCACTTGGAAATTTCGAAAATTGTCTTTTGCAGCTTTACCGAGCCCAAAATTTAGAACACAACAGAGTAATAAAAGAGATGTACACACTTACATGTGGCTCGCATGGCAAAATTGCAAGATGCTTACATTTATATTAAAGAAATTTTCTACCGACTACGTTAATGCATGCACAGTTCTCTTTAGAACTGCCCAGTGAGGCAAGGTACTCCCCATCCGTACAAACATGCAAGCTTGAGTTTAATGCAGCTGAAGAGCTACTTCTAGATAAATCATAATGCTGAGGGAAAAAGCAGATGAATTTTACAATTAATAATGGCAGAAAATAGTAGATTATCTAGTTTGAATATATATTTAATGTTGAGTAAAGTAATGCAGCCGGCACTGACAACCACAGTAACAGCTGCGATTGCTCAAAACAGGGTATGAGTTACTATATCGGAGTTCATTATGAACAGGCTTCGTTACCATAAATGCGATTTTCATAAACTGAACTACAGCTTACCAACACCGAAGTCACCAATAACAAGGATTTTGAAAAGCAGGTCTTCAATGTCATACTTCGTGGAATCAAAGGATCCACTCTGCCTGTTCACTTCTTTCAGTGATGACATGTTCTGAACCTGCAACAGTATTTATAGATGGTAAAGTAACGTCACATACATGGCAGCCTGGAGCACTTGAACGCGACACTTCTGGACAGGCACACGGTACAGTTTCGATCGCGATCGAAAATGCACTGTGTGACATCCGTATAAAAATTATTAATGTCGGGTTTTGTGTGCCAAAACAACGTATTGATTATGAAGCAGCACGCCGCAGTGCCGGTCTCAGTGGTTAATTTTGACCACTGAGGCTCTTTAATGTGCACGTAAATGCAGCAACCGCAAGCGGGGATCGAACTCGCGACGTCAAGCTCAGCCGTCGCGCAACAAGTGACGCGCATAACTACGTTCGTTCCGCGAAAATAAACAAAATACGGAAAGGAAAATATTGCGAGCTCTCATTTTGCTCCTCCCGAGAGGGGAGAACGAATCGTCTAGCGACTACATTCACCGCACAGCGGGGACCCGGTTAGTGCCAGACTTGATCGAGTTTCGAAAGAACAATAACAATAAAATCATAACGAAAGAATTTGGTCAGTGGCAGGCATTAGTTGGCAAGACCTTGCAAATTGGCGCTTAACAATGCAAGGAGTCATCGACTGGCCATTTGGGAGCGCTCCCAACAGTGCAAGCGGCAATAAAGAATGTATCACGAGATATGTGGTCCGATAGCGGCAATCGCGCTTTAATATCAGCATATGCTGGTAGTGATAGCACGGCTGTCGGCGCGGCTCTGAACCGGCGATTCGAAAGTGCAGTAAGAAGCCATAAGAAAGTCCCGCTATTTCATCGGAATGCTCCTCTGAACCTGACAGTCCGACATCCAGTGAAGGCGAAACGCGGCAATAAGGAAAAGTTACCTTGGCGAGGAGGATCCATGAGAAAAACAATGTTCATCTGAGAAGACAGCTGGCTACGGACCCAATACTTGTAGCCGCATCGTGCTACTTCCGCGCGCTTATCCTTATGACTCTTTACACGCTAAGGAATGCGCTCCACATGCCCGCTCACAAACATACATACGCTGCTGCTACACACAACGAGCGACACACACGTGTCTCAGCGTTCTCATGAGTCACCTGGCGACCATCAGCCAATAGCCGTCGCGCTTGCTCGTAATGGGCTGCGGGATTGGGCCGCTGTGATTGGGAGACGGTCGTACGAAATTACAAAGACGGCTATTGTTGCGTGACGTAACGGACGCGTTTTTTCATATTACGGCGGTTCCTGTACAATGCAGAGCTGCGCGCTTTTTTTTTCTCTGTCTATGTCTTGCTGCAAATTCTTTGAAGAATTAAAAAAAAAACACTCACATGTTGCGAAAACAAAACCGAAAGTGAAACACTCGATGTGGGGACCTTTTCAAGTTTGAACACCTGTAAGCCAGCTCTAGATGTAATATTTTTGCCTGGATAACACGTGAATAAGTTATACCAAAAAACTGTGTCTCTGTAACCGTAGGCGCAGAAATGCCTCATGGGCAGGGCATAAAAAATTCATGGAAAAAAACATGAGGCTTCACTGCCGCACATGGCAACGTGACAGATATATACGCCATGTTTACGTAAATATAGCAAAATTATGGTGGCTAGCGTATTGTATCGCATTTTACAGCGTTTTTGGTAACGATTGCACAATTCCGAAAAAAAGAAGAAGAAAAGAAAGTGTGAGCGGGCCTAAGGAGAGTAATGATGGTTCCCGTATTTCGCACTTCAATAAATATCTCAAGTACAATCTAGGACCCGCTTTACAGATTGTGTCGAGCACGTGCGCTATGAAAATTGACGGTAGATTATGAAAGAAAACACATGGTCAGTGATTAGAGCATGTATGGGAAAATAAAAAATAAACGCGTAGTCATGTAATCGGCGCGCCACCACCGATTGTCGGCGCTGTAGTCGGCGCCGTCACGTGATAAGGCCGTAGGCTGTGCTGCGAGTCGGAAGCGGACGCATTCGCTGTGTCGCTCGTCGGCATTTGCACGATATAACTGCTAAAAGCAGTTTGTGAGGACGGTTTTCTGTGAGTAAAAAGTACCATTTATTTCGTTCTAGACGTAGCGGTTCACCGAATTGTGTGTTGGTTGATTATCATTCAAATACAACGTAGTAACTGCGCCGGCAACATGGCGCGTCGTGCAGCCTTTGTTCGGCGGAGTATGCCGACGTGGTAGCTCACTAAAGCTCGCCCTAAATTTGATAACTGCTGGACGTATGTGCTGTTTTGGCTTGAGCCCTGCTATCTGATAGCCGAGCTGGTGGTGTCCGCTAACGGTGCATGTTCAAAGCGTGCGTGCGTCGTCCGCGATGTGGAGCGAGCTTGTCCACCATCTTGGAGTGGCGAGCGTCATTGTTCCGCACGGCCCGCACATTCTTGTTGCGGCGCACATATCGATTTCTATCTCGAGGTTGCGCTGAAATTGCGCATTTAGGTCGCAAGCGCCGAGTTGTCGCTGAGTGAGCTTTGTTCTTGCATTGCATTTAGTGGGCATCGAGCGTATCGTACTGTTTCTCGCACTTCAGTTCAAAGTTTGAGTGCAACGTAATCATAAAACGTAACTCGTGGCAAGTAGGCCTGTGCGCTTCTTCGGCGACAGCTGTTCAGGACTAACGTATTGTGCTTTCACTTTTATTGCAGGTTTGCGCAACAACTGACGCAATGGTAAGCATCGTTTCTTGGCCTGTTCTACCGACTGTCGTGGTCGCCACGGAATCTTTTGTTAATTTTTTTTTTAAGGGCGGTTTAATTGGTGTATTTCTGTGTTCGGATTAACCCTTGAAACCGTCCCATTACTATGCAGATGCCGTAAAAAATTTTCTGTTTAAGCTGTCTTCGCTGTTCAATAAGATGCCTACTCAAGGTTTTTAATTCGAATTCCGAAATTTTTGGGTCCCCGGAAGTACGCCGAATGTTACGGAAGCGATGTCAGCGGCGCGTCGATAAACTTGTTTGCGGGTCTTCCGCAAGGCTCATTTCCTACTCGCGCTGAAACGATTCGCGTGAGTAAAAGCAGTTTACGTCCAAACGGCTCTGCCGAAAGTTAGTGTTATTTATGCAAGTGGCTTCCTTTCCTGTCGCATGTGCCCGCCAAATGTAAGGGCGTCTCCTGGCATTGCAACATCACTGGTCCGGGCCTTTCAGGCCACGCCGGCCGTTATCGATCCGGCCTAATTGGGTCCACGATCCATTCGTGCCTTGTGGTGCTGCATAGTTGCAAAACTTGGCGCAAAGGTAATGGACGAAAAGACAAGTGTGCGGCAACTGACTTCTTCATCCCTTGGCGCCGAGTTTTCGTTTGCAACCCTGAATCCAATCAAACCATTCCGATTTGCAGTATTAATTTGTGTAGTGCTTGCACAGTCAGCCTGTCGGGAGTGGCCTGTAAAATGTGAAGTGTACCCATAGTCTTGTACTGGAATGAATAGAGGCTAGTCTGTGCCTGATCGCTGGTGCAGTTCATTGAATACACGAATTTTTGTAAACTTGTGCCTTCTAGGAACACTGAACATAAAACACGCGACTGCTGTAAAGAAATGTAGCTGTAGTTTTCATTCTCAGAGAAGCTTAGCCAAAGTGTAGAAACTCTTGTATGCACCATTCCTGTGGTGCCTGAATGAATTGACATCAGATTTGCCTCAAGTAATTTTATTTGGTTACTGCATATAATTTTGTAAGCGAACTTTTCAGGGTGGGAATAGATAGGAGCGCTGGAGCAGTTGTCATGACAATGATTAAGCCTCATTACTTTCTTGTTGATTCATCAATCACTTCACGTTTTCCTGTGAACTTAATGCACCTGTTCGCTTGTGCATTAAATTTTTTTTCTTGCACAAGCTCACTTACCACTTTTTTTTTTTCCCCGGCACTTGTTTCATCTAGAATACCTTTTTCGAGTAATCCCAACTTTCTTGCTTTTCTGTGATTCCTAGATGACTGCTTATGTTATTCTACAGTTTGCTTTATTTGCTTGTTTAGATTTCTACATGTGCTTGATGCTTCACTAGACTATTCCATTGTTTTTTTTTTTTTTTTTCCCAGCCGAAGCTGTACGTGGGCAGCCTGCCCGAGGGGTGCGATGTGGCTTCTCTCGAGGCCCTGTTCGCGAAGTATGGCAAGGTGGAGGAGTGCGACATTGTCAAGAACTATGCCTTCGTGCACATGAACTCCGAGGAAGAGTCCAAGGTGGCCATCGATGCACTGCACAATTCAGAGTTCATGGGTGGCAAGATCACTGTCGAGGTGAGGCTGTCGCTGCAGGCTCGTTCTCAAAAGGAAGCTGCTTGTAAATGTGCAGGTCGCCAGACCCAGTGTTTTCTTCCATTCTTAGATTCAACTAATATTGTTTTAAAAAGCTGGTGCATCAGTTGCTGTGGGTTTCGCTTCACTGTGGCTTGACATTTCCGTCTTGCTGCCTTTTGCAGGCTTCCCACAGTAAGGTGCGACCAAAGCCAGGCATGGGTGGTCGTGGTCAGTGCTACCGTTGTGGCCGCCAGGGTCACTGGTCAAAGGAATGCCCACGAAACCCGTAAGTGCTGGCTCATTACAACTGCTTCTTGGTGCTGTGCCTGCTGGTGCATTGACTTGACATTTCATGCCCAGCTGTGCAGAGCCATTTCGTATATGCAGTGTTTTGGAAATGGCATTTACCGAAGTTTGTTATAGCATGTTAAGCTTTGTCTTCACTGTGGCATGGCCTCCAACAAGTTCTGGTTCTCTGTAAACAAGTCTTGTAGTTAGGTTCTCATTTATAAAAACAAAAGCAATTGAAACATAAGCACACCAATAGCCCCACTGTTCTCAAAATTGAGCAACATGGTGGTGGTGCTGTTCACCTGCACCACCATACACCTGCAGAAACTGTACACTGGTTGTCATGCCGAGGGGCAGCTGTCTGAGAAGGATGCCAGTGCCCTCTTGCTGGGATTGCATGCATGCAGCAGCACTGTAGCACCACATCATATTCTAAGTAGCTGTAAGAACCTCCTTGGGCACAATTTTTTTTTCTCTTTTTTTCTTTTGAAAGCCACTTTCTATGTTTGCAGCAGAGCTTTGATAGCAGTTTGCTAACAGCACTTGCAAAGTCAACTTTAGTTAGCTGGAGCATGACTGTCTTAGACTGCTGGTGTGCTACAGAATACTGGCAAACACCAGAGACATATGCCGCACTATTGGCGGTGCCATCTAGTGACTCTTCTAAAGCAAGCCATTACTGCTGACAGGGCCGGTGTGTTGGTTGGCAGCAGCTTCTCTTGCATTTAGCAAATTATCGTTTCCCCTTCTGTGAGAGCACAGATGTAACAGTTTGTAAAGTTCGACGCGTTGCAATATTCTTTCTCAATTGTTTGACCATGACTGCACCATATACATTGGAGTGTGTGGCTAATTGCATTCTACTGTATGGAAATAACGAGCTTGGCACAGTGTATGTAGTCGAACAGCTTTCTAGCAGACATGTCCGGTGCCTCACATAAGTGATCGCCCGCAATGGCATCCCAGTGCTACTGCAGTAATGCCTGTTTACTTTTGTGCTTGCCAAATGGATGTCGCTGGTTTGGAGTAAGATGGGTGCACCAATTGCAGGAACGCGCGCTTTGGCTCCGCGATGCCCATGATGCCCCCTGGTGGTGGCCCATTGGCGCGCTACCCTGGTGTTGGAGGCCCTGAGCGGCTGGGCTACGGCTCTGGTGGCCCCGACCGGTTCCTGGACCGGGGTGGGGCCTACAGTGACAGGGGCTTTGGGGCTGCGCCCGGCTATGGCGACCGCATGCGACCCTATCCAGATCCGTATGAGCGCCGGGCTGCTCCGCCACCGCCCCCGTCAGCCGCTCGTGACGACTTCTACTACTACCGCCGACCATATGATGACTTTGGGTGAGCATCTCCTTTGCTTTCAAGTCACGTGAATGTCTAAAGCAGTAACTGTAGCCATAACGGAATGGACAAAGAAAAGGTGAAAAGGCTAATGCTGTGCAAGACGATTCGTAATGTTCAACCCAATGATCGTCTGTCTTGTTAGTGGTATGGTTATTGCTTTCGGTGTGAACTGACTAGCCTGGCATTCTGCTATGCTTCCTGGACTGTGCTGGCCTCCGTGTAACAATAGGTTTGATCTTATGGTTAATCTGGACGTGAGCTGCAAATATTCACCAGCGTTGACATGTTCGAGTAGTGACGGCTGTGAAGACCTGACATTCCATGGCGTCGTGAAAGAGATAGTCATCCACTGGCCTGTAGTGCACAAACCCATGCAGGTTTCTCAGAAATGAAAGCTTTGCCGTTGACCTTCAACTGCTAAGTTTTTCATTTCTGACAAACGCATTGTTTCGTGCTACAGGTGGTGGTGTTCAAAAACATTTTAAATGTCACTGTTTCTTGGTGTTCACATATGTTGATCTCTTAATTCTGTTGCTGAGTGCGAGTGTTTGCTTTTGTCTGGCCTTTTGCAAAAGGTTGCGCGAGCTTTGAGGATATGGCGGACTCTTTGCATGAACAGCGACGCGATACATTTCAATTTTGGTCACATGCGAGAATTCTGGCTAAATTTCGTATGTAATGAGCCAGCTTAATCGCAGTGGCCAAGTGGCACAAAGAGCGAGAGTGCGACGTAAACTGCTTTGCAAATAATTCAATGCACTTAGGCAGTCTTTCCACTGTGCAAGCTTTATGGTTGTCGGTGACATAGCTACGAGCAAACAGCCAGGAGAGTGCCTTGGCCACGCTGCTTTCGAGTGAAATTTTGAACTGAAAGGGCAGGTCTGGCACATAGTAAACAGCTTTGTTTACGTTGCTCTTAGATTAGCCAGTTATTTGTGTGTGTTGCACACAGAATGGTCGTACTTAGTTGACAAGGCAGGAACCTTGTGCTTCAAGATCCTGCAGCAGTAGCAGTTGCGCATAATGCGAGTCGAGTTTCATTGCAGCTGATGTGGGTGGCTTCACTTTCAGAAGCAGCTACTATGGCTCTCAGGATGGTCCAAGCCAGAGCTATGGCAACGGCTACAGGTGAGTTGCCCCCTACGAACCCTTGTGCACGAAACCGAGTGTTGTGAACATTTTGTTAGCGGTTGGTGGCGGTTCAGTCCTACCCATCAGTCGGTCGAGCGTGATGCATGTTGCTGCGGCTGGAGAAGGGGTTGTTGGTAAAGGGGTGGGTGGGCAGGCCACTGTTCAAGTGCATGCATTGTGAGAAAGCGGGAGGTGTGGCTCGCTCCGGACTGCTGGCATTGCTGTTGTTTTTCTTCCCGGTGCCCGGGTTGCCTCTGTGCGCCCGGCTAACGCGCGGCTGCGTGCCCTCTCTCCTCTTCTCCAGTTATTCGACCGAGCGGACGGCGTACCCCAGCGCGTCGCGTACCCCCGCGTTCTAATCGGAGAGCGCGCGCGCGCGTGCGACTCTGCACGAGCGGACTCGGGGGCCGTCTTCTCTCCGGACGCGCTTCACGGACTGGCGGAGGTCGCGTCGTGTGGCTAGCCGGACTTTGTGCGTGTTCCGCCGCCGTGCTCTGCAGCAAGAGGCTCTCGCGACACTAGCACACATCTCACACCTGTGAAGCTTTTTTCTCCTTCCTGCTTTCCCTCTCATCACAAAAAGCAAAGCCTCATTGATGTCATTCAAAAGTGTGTACATGCCATTTCTTTTTCTTTGAGAAACACCCCCTCGTCATGTGAGTAGCAGACATTTCTTTTCATCACTGTCCAAGTAGAGCTGTTTCTTTCATACTGACTGTGAATAAAGGATGCGGTGTGTCGCAGGCGTGCACCTTGTGTTATGAAGTGGCGTGTCGTATTTCTCTTCGGGATCTTATTCAGCGGGCTGTGTGTGGGCTAGGTGAGGCACCATATCCTGTGGTCATTGCAGGGCCTCTTAATCGGCTACGAGAGAGGAAAAAAAAAAAAAACGGGTGGGGTCGTGCGGTTAGCCCAAGCGTCGTTGCATGTGGCCCCAGGAGCGGGTGGTTGCAGCTTCGGTCACCGGCCGAGACGGACTCCCCTATGGTTGGGTAGCTGGCTCTGTTGACGGGCTCGTGCGCGCACCGACCGGAGTGTGTGAATCGCGCACCGCCTGCGAGAGGGCACAACCCTTTCCTTGTTGAACCAGAGCCTGGTTTGGCGCTGGGCGGGGTCTCTCTTTCCCCCCTCACAGGTTCTGGCCGACGGCTCCCAGCGAGTGGACAGGCCCGCAGGACTTGTCCGCTAAGGTGGTGGTGGTGGTGCTCTGGTATGTGTTGCACGTGCCTTCTCTTGCAGGTTTGCCAGCCAGTTTCCCGCAGCAGCGGGCGGTCGTCGTCCGTGTGTGCGTTAATAAAAGCCGTTCACGCCAGCCTGTGTCGTGTGTGTTGACCGCATTGCAGCGCCCGTCTGCTCTGGCCTTCCCGGTTTCGGCGTGCGACCGTGAGTTGGCCGTTCTTCGCAACCACCTCCTTTGCCTTCACGGTATCGACTGGCAGGGCCGTACACGCGCCGCGTGGAGCGGCTCGTGCAAGCTGGGTTGGAAGCCGTTGCCGCCTTCTACGTGTGGTCCGGGTGCTTCACATTCGCGTGGGAATACGGCTGCCTACTCCTTTTGACAAGCGGCTCGTCTTTATTCCCGTCGTGGACTGAATTGAGCGCCCGGGTTGTAGCATTCGCCCATGTCCCGTGTACGCGCTTATGAGGTGCTTCGGTTCAGCTGGGTGCATGTTTCACGATGGGCTGGGCAGACGCCCGAAGCGTAGACCGCGACTTCTCAAATCGAAGGCAGTTACGCATTTTCCAAATTTTTTGAAGTTTGGCTGGTGTAGGGAGGATTTGAGTTCTGTGCGCCCAGCACTCCTATGTTCAATCGTAACCGGCTCTGTTCCTGCAAGTATCGTTGTGGAATGTAAGGAGTTGCGGCCGTGCAGACAAAATGTCGTACTGGCCGAAAGAGTCGCACCCTTTTAATAAGTGCGGGTTAGTCCCGCGCTTCAGACTTCCCGGCCAGCCGGTGCAGTCGCGTGCGGAAGTAACTCGTGCGGACCGACAACCTGTATTTGTAGCGAAGGCGGAAGTTTAGGCTTGTGACAGAGGATGGGTTGACGCTATCTTGTGCACTGCAACCTGAAGCCAGCAGCACAGCTCAATAACGAAGTGAAACGAAGATTTAATTTGCTACAAAAATGTTGCGGCGTTACATGCAAGAACGTGTGTGTGTGTGTGTGTGTGTGTGCGCGCGCGCACTTATTGTGTCGATCAGACGACGTGGCGCGAGCCCGCGTAGCTCGAGGGGCAATGAGCCATATTTAAACAGCCGCTCGTCAGTCTGCACACGTTTTCTCTTTGTCGGCCTTTGTATTTTGCGCTTAACCGTAGATGGAACGCCAACTATCTCGGTCGAATGTGTTCATGTGTGTGAAAACTTATTGTACTGAGGTCCGGAGGCTCGACTTCTCAAGCCAAGGCGGGCCGCTCCCACGTTGGCGCTGTCAGGCCAAGCCTTTCAGCGACATCATGGGCCCTCTGGACTGCCCTTAGTTGGTCCTGAAACAATGGGCTTTGAATCCTTTTCTCCCACTGTGTCCATTCTTCAACGAGGTTGGGGAGAGTCGCGGGACACCCCGCCAGCATATGTCTGATTCCAATGATGCCATTACAATCATTGCATTCCATCTTAATCTCCCTCTCTGGATAGATTTTATTAATGGTGTACGGTGTGGGATATGTACCCGTTTGCAATAAGCGCAGCGAGACTGCCTGAGCCCTGTTCAGTTTTGAATGTGGCAATGGGAATTGTCTGCGTCCTAAATAGTAATGTTTGGTAACATCATTGTATGTTAATAAATGATCTCTGGATTCCCTCGCTTGATGGTGAACGGCTCGGTTGTGACTGTCACGGTTAGCAAGTCCTCGTGCCAAGTCATGAGCAACCTCATTGAGGTTTACCCGAGTCTCGTCCACTTTCCCCATATGCGCAGGAAACCATCGGATTTCAGTTGTCATAATCGCAATGTTTTCAAAAAGTTTAGCTGCAACTCCAGCCACGTAGCCTTTATCAAAACACTTTACAGCGGTTTTCGAATCACTGTAAATGAAGGCCCACTTATTACTCCTGATGGCTAGAGCAATTGCCGCTTGTTCCGCCACCGTGGGGTCCTTGGTAAAAATTGTGAGAGCGTCTTGCACCTTCCCTTGATAATTTGATACAATGGCCGTATAGGCTTCTTTACCGTTCACCCAGGCGGCATCAACTATAGCTGCCAGTTGGTTCTGCTGCTCTATTTCCTTCAAGAGTGCTTTAGCTCTTGCCTTTCTCCTTTCGACATTATATTCTGGATGCATGTTTCTGGGGAGAGGGTTGGTTCTGATCTTGCTCCTAAGAATGTGTTCATGCCCTATTGTTGAAAGGAGTCCTGCAGCTACAGCAGTGCCGCAAACGCCTTGCGAGGTGAAGTGTGCAGGGTGTTTTACATAACTTGGACGAAGCATTTAAGAATAAAAAGTGGTTAGATGAATGAAACCAACCGCATATGGTTTGCAGTCATGTGGAGCTCGTGTATTCCGCTTAATTCGCGAATTAAGACCAATTATGTGAAATAATATGCGTTTCCTGGCGACTTTTTTTAGGCGTTCTCAGTTAAAAAGCCCGCGAAATATGAAATCGCGTGACTGCAATCGTAGTGCAGCGCTTTCATTTAGCTTAAGTGTGAAACTGCAAAACGCTCGGGTGCCAAGGTCGGAAACAGCGAAACGCGAACAGCTGCTCTGTTCAGTATACTGTAGTCGCGATCCGAGCGGGAAAGCATGCAAATGTTTGAGAAGTCTCTAATACCTGTGACGTGGCTGTCGTTCAAAAATATCGGCTACGCCACTGAGAACGGATGCATGTACTGAAAAGTACTAAACAAAATGCTCGTACATAGATGTCGCAGATTAACACAATTTGTGATATATAAAATAAAGGCGCTACGCAATAGTTTCTTCAGTGTCGGATTGTAACGTCGCAGCTGAAATTCGTACTTTTCATCTCCGCGGTTGCGATACCTCCCGTTTGCTGTCTCGTCAAGGCGCCCCACGCTTAACATAGAGAACGAGATCTGAGTAACTGATGCGATAGCACCAGTATCTGCCCAGCCACGTAGGTGCGTCTTTGGTTGCAGTAACTCCAGTATACCTATCCGTTTTTAACGCCGTAAGCCCTAGAGTAGTAGTAGTAGTAGTAGTAGTAGTAATTGGTTTGTTTAGGTGATTGCATAAAGGGCAGTAAAATTGCCGCTGACCGCAGTAACTGCTTAGAGGAAGCAGTGATGTGCGGATCTCAGTCACATGATCGTTTCGTCGTGCACTTTCCCTGTCCTGCAGACATCCCTTGCATGTCCGCGAGGGACATCACTGGGACCTGCAGCGTACACTTTGCGGACATGTACCAGTGTCTTTTGGACAGCGTTTGCTATGAATGTATATTGCTGTCGCAGCATACGCTATCCGACAGATGCAAAGAGCAGATACGAGCACACGCTACTCACCCACGTGTGCGGAATTGTACACTGAAGTTGTGAAAGTAAATTGGGTCAGAAAATTCGTAAAGTACGACGTACACACCAACTCCAGATATGATAGCTTCAGATTGGAATTCGAACATGCGAGAGAACAATTCCGTTACGAGGAAAGGCAGCCTGAGTTGGTGAACGAATATTCACGTGTGCGCCGATAGAGGTCCATGCGGGATCCGTGGCACGTTATCTGAAACAGATTCATGTGCGAAATGCTTGGCACGGCCGTGGTATGGGATATCCAAAGCGACGTCGGGCGGGCGTCCTGTTTGTCTCCGAAAACGGTGCATGGAAATTGGGACACGATTCGGACGTCCTACGGACGAAGTATATTCGCTGGGTGTCTACTGAGAAGTCTGCCGACACCTGGAGAGGTATTCTGTTAAGAGTCCACCTAGTGGACATGTCCATTTCGTCTGCTGCTGAGGTGCTCATTGGCTGTGGTGCCCCGCCGCCGTGGATGTGCAGCCCAGCCCAGCCCAACCAATCAGAACTTCTACAGCAGACGAAATGGACATGTCCACTAGGCGGACTCTTGCAGAATACCTCCCTAAATACCTCCCCAGAACCACGGTCAGCAGTGACGGGGGAAAGTGGGGAGAGAGTGAAAAGACATGACGCAGGTTTACGAAGCAAATTAAAACCTTTGCAAGGACGGCTCGCGCAATGGTGTCGATATCACCCCCCCCCCCCCCCCCCTTGGCCTCCTTTGAATACGCAACTCTTCGGCATAGGCTCACTTGAATATTGCAATGCCTCCGGGATCCGCCCACTGCAACTCGTCCAGACGTACACGGCAACACACCAAACCACGGAAAGGTGAGCATGGGTAGCTTCGCTTTAAAATAACATTAAGGTACTATTTCCCGAGAGGAAATTTATATATGCGCCAAGGCACTCGTGCAACTTATCCACTCTTTTTTTTTCTTTTTAGACCCTGACAATTTTTTTAGACTTGCAGGAACGCCGCATGACACTCGTGCAAGTTGGAACGGGCCATCACTTCCTTGCTATCCAAAAGAACTTGCCTTGAAGGCTGACCATTTTAACACGTAATTTTGCCTTTCCACGGCATTCTACATCAGCCCTGAATATACATTTCTGCACTCTAAATGGCGTATATCTAGGTTGTTTCATAGCGTTCTGGCATCAGTAGACCTCTTCGGTCATCCGTCCTCGACATCCCCGGACTGCCCAAGGTAGAGAGTTAATATGACCAACTGCCCGAGGTGGTGCTTTTGGCCAGCCAGCAGCAGTACGTATGCAGTGTGTCGGGGCGTTCTCCGGCAGTCCGGGACGACAAATCGAAGAGTCCCATCCGCTAGGATATGTCTCCACAGGCTATAAGGAAGTGGATTTGTCACTTCCGTAGCCGTTTATTCTCATAATGTATCTTAATATGTAATTTCGCCCAGAGAAAAATAAAATAAAAACACAGCAACATGTCAGATGGCAATTATTGTTGTGGGATAAGAGGCACCCCAACGGGTGAAACGCATTTTGAGGGTATATGAGCCACGTTTTCGCTGCATAAGAAAACTCCCTTGTTGACAGTCCAATTTGGCTTTTAACTGCTGCGTCATTCTTCTACCGCCTGCACACTCAAGAAAAAGTTTACACTCAAGGGGCTTGTCCCACAGCAATAATCGTCGTCTGTCTTGCCCGCATTTCGTTTAACGCTGCAAACCCGGTACTTCCAAGTCACGAACGGCATGCGCGTTATTAGCGTGACATGGCATTCTCGAAAAGAAAATAGCGAGCGCCGAGTTGAAAAGCAAGCAAGGTAGACGACGATTATCGTTATGGAACAAGATGAGCCCGAAGGGTGTAAACTTTTAGAGTGCAGAAACCCCACCGTGACCCCCCCCAAACTTCCGGCGGAGGACGAACAGACGAGAGCGAAAAGTAACCCTCTAAATAACACAATAAACATGTTTTCAAATAAAATTCATTTTTCTTAGCGTCGGAAACAAAACAATGTCATATCTCTTTAATGTATGCTGCCGCGTCTGTTGGCCAACGCTCTGCTGTTAGCACATACCCACATGTGTGCGATTTTAATTGCGTAGGTGCGAAAGAAGGCGTTTTCGGTGCAGGCTTCGTGGCCGTTAGCTCCCCCGCCGTAGCGGGTAAGCGCCATGGATTAAGGATCAAAGAAGCAAGTGGTTTGGCACTCCGGTGCTAGGCGCTTCGCACCATGCCGCCGAAAAATCAGGCGAGAAAAGCGAGCTCAGCTAAAGACTCCAAAGAACAGCCAGCGCGCTCCAGCAGGCGGGCATCGGCTTCGTCAAAGTCCTCCACGTCCCCCGAAGATACTACGACGCCGGCCCAGCCACAAGGGCGACAGCAACCGGCAGCTGACGCGCCTGCGTGGGTGCAACAGTACCAGCAGCAACAACCCGCGGTACTCCAAGCGCCCATGTGGAACCAAATACCCGTGGGTTACCAGGACCCCATGGGTCAGATGCAGGTATCTCCTCCTGCAGACACCTTGTCTATATATTGCACTGCGCATTGGCTTCAATCCTCTTCTGCATTGACTAGGAAGCGGTTACGTAAGGCATACGCCCCGGTTATGAAGTCAGGTTCACGCGGAACTGTTTTAGCGCACGGCATTGCAGGCAGCTTGGGTGAAAATCTGCGTCAACTCGATTTAGGCCCCGTTGTCGTCAAGTACGACAGAGTCTGCACGGGGCGGGTGGTGTCCGCAGCGACGACCGATCGTGTCGGTGGCAGGAGCCGTCAGTCTGTACATGCGACTCAGTTGCACAATTTTACAGTTCTGTTTAGTCCTACCACGACTCGATTCACACGAAAGGTGCAATAGTTGCCCGGCTATCACGGTTGGGGCCTAGAACGCAAGTAGAACCGCGACGAAACCGCCTTTTATGTTTCTGACAATGCAACAGAATTGATAAAAGGGAAGGAGGCATTATGAAGAGGAAATCTGGTTTGTCGATCGTTATTCAGTAGAAAAACAGCTGACGTCGGGACAGTGGCGTAGCAACAGGGGGGGCCGGGGGGCCGTGGGCCCCGGGTGCACGGGGCCAGTAGGGGGGGGGGGGGTGTCATATACGTCTGAAGACACCCGAAAATTGTCGATATCCTCGCCTTCCCCGACTCCACCCGGGGGGGGGGGGGGGGGAGTGACAGAAGAGCTAAGGGCCCCGGGTGCCAGACGACCTAGCTACGCCACTGCGTCGGGACATATCGCCGTACCGAGTGAGTCAATCCGGGACTTAATCAACTGCGCCTTAACACCAAAGATTCAAGTGGGTTCGACTCCCACCAAAGGTCGTAGGTTCGAGTGCCTTAGTTAACGCCATCTTAAATTCGCCTTAATTCACACACAAGTTCGTGGGCTCGACCTTCATCATTGCCTCCACGATGTCGATTCAAATCCAACTTAAGAGATTTGGCCGGTTCGCCCATATCTCCAAGTAGCTTCGACTCCCGCAAAAAGGTCGTGCGTAAGGTTGCCTTAATTCATTTTCCGCAACGAACACCAGAGGTCGTGGTTTCGACTCCCACCAAAGGTCGAGGGATCGACACCCGATTTTGGTGCCGGACGGTCAAAATGTTGTACCATGAGCTGTCTCTCGGGTATATGCTTGCTCCGTATGTGGCTGGCACGAGTGGCAAATCGCGCGGTGTCCTTTGCGCCAGGGTCAGGCGTACGTGGACCCGGCCGACCCGAACACGGTGCACTACGAGGGCTTCGACGCCGGAGCCCGATTCACCAATTTGGCGCCGGCCCGGGTCCCCCCGCCGCCGCCAGGGGTCATGCCCAACCCGGCCCAGGTGGCGCTCATGCAGGGCCGTAACGTCGTGGTCACGCAGCGCAAGTCCAACGTCTTCTCGGGGGGATCCAGCGGCGGCGTGGACACCGGCTGCACGCTGCAGTGACGTCACGGTCGCCAGCCGCCATCGCGAACGCCCGTTGAAATTGCTGCAGCAGCTGAAGATTCGCAACTGCGGTCATATTCGATACAGTAAATTGCTTACATTACGAACGCTTCTATACAACTTATTAGTTTTAGATTGGGGGACGCAAGCGGCTTGCGTCTAATCTAAAGCTCTCTATTCTGAAAACTTTCGTTGCAGCTGAAGTATAGCTTACTAATAATGAACATGTAGTCTTGCCGGCATGACTGTAGCGCTTTCGAAATAACTTCGTCCTCGCAATTTCATCAATAGTTTGCATTTTTATATACTTTTGTAACGATACTCTTTTATTCCCTCTTCTCTATTTGCCTCTGCCGACAGTTACAGTGCAGGCAGCAGGACTTTCTTTACCTAATAATAAAGCGATCATTTACCACTATCTACGAAGTGTTTTTCTCATAAACTTTAATTGGTAGCTGACTAACATTTCGTTTCTGTCTTGGTCATCCCATACTGCCCAACTGTTAGCTGAAGTTCATGCAAGAAATTGCTTACACAGTGCCTGCTTTGCACAATGTTAACGCCTTAGTGACGAATGTTGCCTACAAACATTTTATCAGAAAAAAAAAAACTTTTTTCTTGCACTGTTTCGGTACGAAGTTTCTCGTTCAACTTTCTCGGCTAGTACTGTCGAATGAGAGGCAGCGTCATTTGTTGGGTTAGAGCAGGAACACAGGACGAGGAGACAAACCGACGGAACATCTCCGCCTGCAGTGGTGTCACACGTGTGATGTAAAGCAAATGAAATGTACACCTACGGGTCACATATGATGAAAGATGCGAGTGCAAACTTCAAATGAACTTATAAGTGGATGGGGTGATGCCCACTTCCAGTTTCCTGCCTGGTGTTTTCCCCCTTTTGCTGGAAAAGTTCCCGCAAAATATGTTTTTCTATTCGTTGATTATGCTTACTCTCGAGCCCCCCACCAGGTCTGGCCATTTTGAGTTGACAAAGCGCCGTGCATACAACGCGCGATAACGATCCTGTCCCTGTATGCATGCTACGTAATACACCGCTACGCGCCGCGGAAAGAACTGAAATTTCAAACCGAATGCCTTTTGCCCTTCCCCTCGCGCGCGCCGCGTTCCCAGCCGGGGAGTCGACGTATATCGCACGAGTGCGCCTACGTAGATCGCACTGCTGTGACGTCACTCGTAGTGACATGTGACTTCGAGAATTATTCAAAGCAACATCTGTTATTTGTGTATCTGATCATTCAATAGACGAACTAAAGTTTAGAGAAATAATAAAACACACAAGCCGAATGTGTGCGTGTGCTTGTTTTCGCACTGCAGCAAGAGGTATGTACAGTCAACAGCAAAAGCTTACGGGATGCGGTTTCCCCTTCACTTGTGAATTCCTGCACTGTTAAGGCATGGCACTTCGTATTTAATGAATCGCCGTGTATAGGTGGCGAAGGCTACCACATGCTGGAACGTTTAATTCGAGGTTGTGTGACCACGCTTCGCGAGAATTCAACTTCTTGGCAGATCCTGCGTCCCGTAAACTTTTGCGGTTGACTGTACTTCCGTTCTTGTCGGCTTGTTCGCACGTCGTGCAATCGTAGGCGCAGGCTACGAAAGTATGTCATTTTCTACCTTGTCCCAGCGCGCGATCATGCTCTATGAATCGTTTGTGTATGCCTCAGTATTCGAGTAGCATTGGCTTGTACCGCTAGTCACGTGTTCTCGTGCACAGCGCGCAAAATCGTGTGCTGCGCGAAAGAAGACAAACGCAACAGCTCGCGCGCAGCAAAAAAGCCAGGGGAAAAATTGCCAACCCTTCCCCTACCGGAAAATGGGGGTAGGCGAAACTTGGCCTGCATGCACCTGACCTTCAGCACGGTTAAGTAACCCACACGTGACAGTGCTGAATTGCTTCGGCCTTCCGCTCCCTCAGCTCCGGATCTTCTCGTTGCTGTCGGGCTGCCTGGCCTCGGGCGGCTCTAACGGCTAGATCGGCGCGCCCGTACACGGACGAGTTCTCGCCGCCGCTCGTCGAAGGCTGCCAGTTCCTTTGGGGAACGCATAACGCGTAGCCGTCCCATCCGTTTTCCAATGAACTGAACGGAAACGAAGCCCGCTCAGCGCACGCGATACCCTTTCACTTCCCGGCGGAAGCGAAACGGCTCTTTGTTGCGCGCGCCTATGCAGCTGGAATCCTTGCTAATGACACACGCTCCGGCGCAGCTGTCAACTCATCAAACCGCCCTTTCACACAGCTGCTCTGCTCAGGTAGCAGCTGGGTTTTTGCGTGACCAGATAGCCACCGAAACTTGCGAGCAAATGCAAGGTTCGTTTGAAAAATAAAGGTGGGGCCTGTGACGTATGCGTAACGCGATTCTCGAGCTCCGGTATGGGAGCCGCCCGTGTACTTAGATTTAGGTGCACGTTAAAGAACCCCAAGTGGTTCAAATTTCTCGAGTCCCCGACTACGGCGTGCCTCATAATCGGATTGTGGTTCTGGCATGTAAAACCCCATCAATTAACTAAATTAATTGAGCTCCGGTACCGGAGAACGCAGGGAAAGAATTCCACTAGCGTAGGCTAGATGGGGTGAGTGGAAAGAGTGTCTCTCTTGGCAGTGGTCCTCACCTCCTGAGTTATGGGTTCACAGCACTGAAACATTGATGAACCACTTTGAAAAATTCTTGTGGTATAACGCTTCCTAAAGGGCACGTAACAGCTTCCAGCAAATAACTGAAATTTGCTATGTGGTCTTGTGAGCACATAGCAAGCACATTTGAATAGGAAATGATCATTTTTTTCAGAGTATTTATGTATACCATCATTAAAGAGTTAACTAGTTCCACAATGGCTTGCAATTTTCCTAAAGCCATGTGAACTGTCATGTGTTTTCATTAGCACTACCGGTCAGGACGCTGAGAATCTACATTAGCACAAACCTCAGCCATGAAGGAGTGACAAACTGCAGATGGCACACTCGCTTCCTTCCTTGAAGTTTTGGTCCTTTTATATGGGTCTTTTACATGTACCTTATGTTGGTGCTGGCCCAGGATGAATAATTTGTGTCAGCTGCAGCTGTTTCATATACTGGGTTGACTTGGTCGAATACATTAAAAATGTCCAGGAGCTCTAGAGAAACCGTACTGACTGCATAGTAGCCGTAGTCGTATGTACTTACCGCCAGTATTTCTTTTATGACGAGGTATTAATTACTTTTAATTAGTGAACGTTTTAATTATTGCTTGAATCGCAAACATATCAATTACAAAGTTGTAGGGCACCTCAATTAAACTCCGAATCAAGCATTTGTTTAGTGCTCAGCTTTGCCTCGTTGGTTTCTCCGAGAAAAAACAAAAGCGCGCGAAACACCAAAAATACGAAATAGCTAACGCGCTCGCGCGCCGCTACTCAAGCGCTCCCAAGCGAATAGTCACGGATACACGGCTTTACTAGCGGTGGCGGCTCGGTACAGGGCTTCACTCTATGTGATGGTCCCGGCATCAAGAGAACACGCCGCTGACGCATTGATAAGCTTAGCGGAGCCTTGTACGATGCGGCGATGAGAGAATGCAGTCGTATATCTTTCAATGGTTGCTTGTAGGCGCTTGAATGGCGGCGTGCGAGTGCGCATCTATTTCGTATTTCGCGGGATTTTGTTTTTTTTTCTTGGAAGAAACAATTAGGACCACTTCAGCCCGAAATAAATGCTTGATTCGGAGGTTACTTAAGGTGCCCTACAACTATGTAATTATTATGTTTGCGATTCAAGCAATAATTAAAACGTCCACGAATTAAAATCAATTAACTAATTAATACTTCGTGATGAAAAATACTGGCTGTAAGTACATACGACTGCCGCTGCTATGCAATCGGTACGATTTCTCTAGAGCTCTTGGGTTCTTTAAAAATCTTGGTCCACGTTAACTGGGTCACCCCTGTACATACGAACACAGGTTGTGGATTTAGTCTAGGAAGTCAATAGCCTGCATTGCTAACACACAACTTCACCCAAAGGTGACATGGTGATATGCTGTTGTCCCTATATTTGATGAAGGTGAATGGCCAGCTCAACTGGTAGCAAAGACACTGTTGTGCCTGTAGTATTTATGAGACTCAAGGGCTATCCGAGATCAGCAATGGTGATTAAGATAAATAATGATGGTGCATTTTCAGGGAAGTAATGTGTTAATTTTTGGTCTCATGAAATTTATCACCATGTGATACATATTCCCCTTATGTATTATGTTTTTACAGCTAGAACAACATTTATGTCTTGTAATATGCTCAGTGATTAGGTTACAAACCCTTGTAGAAAAAAGTACCAGCAGCCTCGTCAAATGAAAGAGTATATTGGGATGGCAACTCATGGTAGGTTAGTCAGTCATTCCATCAAAATTAGTGCTCCAGTTCATCTTTTTATATTATCCACTATATAAAAAAAAATTAAATTATGAGGTTTTACGTGCCAAAACCACTTTCTGATTATGAGGCACGCCGTAGTGGAGGACTCCGGAAATTTCGACCACCTGGGGTTCTTTAACGTGCACCTAAATCTAAGTACACGGGTGTTTTCGCATTTCGCCCCCATCGAAATGCGGCCGCCTTGGCCGGGATTCGATCCCGCGACCTCGTCACTATATAAACTTGTACACATATCCAAGAATCTAGTTAATTTTGTCATCGTCGAAAACTTTCTGCACTGGTATCTCCAGTGCAAGGGCACCTCTCCAAATTCGTGCAACAACTGGAGTACTGTAATAACCACGTGCATCTTTCCTGGCTTATTGTGCATTAATTAAGCTACAATAAGGCTACTTCTTTTTACCTACAATGGCTACACGAGTGTAGCCAATGTAGGAACTGGCCATTAGTTAATTTACACCATTTTACACCAATTTTGAAAATTGGTGCATGAAAAGTGTAGCTGCACCTACCTACACAAAGTTATCTCTTAAAGCAGAAGTGTCTCATGAAAACTACACTTTCTACACAGCAGTTTTGACGAATGTAGGCAGCAGACGACTGACAAACAGGCTGGAGCTGCAAAACATGTGGTGCCATTTTGTCTGCGACTGCCGATGCTGTATGCGGCAACGACTGTGAAGGTTCGTTGCAGGGAAGGCAGCGAAGTGCTCAAGTGACCGTTTGTTACAGAGGAAGGTGAGCTAATCTTCCAAGAATATAAGTTCTCATACTCACGGATGGTGCATATTCAGATTTTGCACTGCATTACATGCATAGAGAAGTTCTCGTCATGTGCTGCAAATTTGCAATGTATTTAGCTGCGGTTTGTCTAGATCTGTTGCAGAAATGAAACTGGTACATTCGCTTTTAGAGCTCCAGCAAGGGCATACACGCAGCGATTGGGTGTGAAGTGCGATGTTGGGCCTTTTTCGTTTGCTGATGCAGAAGACGACGTACAGTCTGCTCTAATTGGCTACAGTCCAGTCAACCAAGCACAGCACATGAAGGCATAGCCTCTGCCCACCACTACACTTGTCTGTATGCAGTGTAGGAAAAAACAAAAAAAAAACAAAAAAACGTAATGTTACTTATGAGAGACTGAGGAAATGTATATCTTTCAATTTGAAAGGCATAAAAACAATTTTATTTCTTCATTAATATGTTGCTTCTAGGAGAACGCTTTAATAAACTCTAGCATCCTTCTGCATTACAAAGGCAGACGACACACTATATTAATGTGCTCATCCGAGTAAGTTATGTGGTTTTGAAACACTTATTGGCCCGTATCATTTCCAGCTTTTTTTTCCCACTGTGAAGTCACCTCTATAACACTATAAGCCAAGGCTACATTGGCAATTTAATAAAGTGTGGCACATGCAAGACAAAAACAAGAAGGGTCGCATGGTTTGCGTGCACCAACTAGCGCAACAACCATGATATGGTATGCATGCACGCAAAGCACCAGCCACACTGGCCGTCATTATTGATGTAACAGTCAAATGATAGCATGACTGTGTTATTGCACAAGCATTGAGCATTGTCAAGCTGACATGATAGTTGGTCGATTAACATGGTGTGAGGCACAACTGAATACAACAATGTTCAAACCAAGAGAGCACACTTTTTCATGCCATGAATGAAACCAGACTGATTTGTGCATGGCATTATGGCTATTGGTTAGTTTTCTCCACATCAGACTAAAAAAACATTACACAAAATCGAAACACGTGAACATAAATTAACACCGCGCATTGATTTAACTAGCTGTTTGAAGAGACCCAAATGCAAAATTTAGTGGTGGTCACGATGTCGATTACTGCGACAGAGCGCTGTCCCTCTGTTGCTATTTTAATTCGTCGTGTAATACAAGCGCGAACTGTGCAAGGACTTCTTGAGGGCGCGTCAAACAGCTAGGAGTAACGGCAATCCACGGCACTTTTTCTGGCTTTCCGGGCGACTTGAAAAGCAGGGCAGACGCGGCAACGCAGTTTACTTCATCTTGGACGTTGGTCATAGTGCAGTCACCTACTCAACCACCCCAAAGTAACGGAGCACATTCTCTGTGTAACGAGGCAAGAAGACGTAGGTCGTGTAACTTGACATAGCGACGACGGCTACAAGCCCAATATCTGATATCAGGATAAGGAAATGCTGTGCGTAAGTTCATCAAACACATTTTTGCAGCAGCAAAGCGCAAATACGGCGAAAACGCACGCACGCACTAGACCAGCGCGCAAAACTGGGAACCATGACCTGACACGGCCTTCACACACTTATCGCGCGCCGCTTCGATGACGACATCGTATCAGGCTACCCAATCTACATGCAGAATTAGCTGAATTAGATAGTTGCGCTCTGGGTAGGCAGTGTTTCTTTCGTCCAAAAGCAACAGTATTCACTAAGAGGAAAAGAACAGAAAAGGATACTGAATACCCTCTTCTCCCAGGACTCCAACATGTAGAGGGACGTGTGGAGATCGTACATGAAGTAATACCACTTGATCTTCTTGTACAAGCGATTTAAAAACGACTTCATCACAATGCGATGCGTACCACGGCGTCAGTAACCACCGTTGAACAAAGGTACAAGAATCAAGGAATCAAGAAGTACGGCTAAGCTGAACGCTGCTTTAGGCTACGCTCGTTCCGCCAGGTTCATGTCACTCATACCTCTGTGTCTGCTCATATGCCACACGATTTCCGCGTGCTTGGCTCACATTGGCTTGTGGTAGCCTCGCGGCGATAAGGTAGTGTCAAAAGATGGCGATCAAACTTCGCCATCTACTTTCGGCGCCGGCAGTAAACAAAAGCATAGCCTTAGAGATCTAAATTTACAATTTTAACAGTAATCGGTTTTTTTCTCTTGCTCAAGTTTTGCAGCAAGCTCAAATTTTGTTATTTGTATGGGTCAGTATAACACTAAAAATTACTTCCATTACTTCTCAAGAGAAAAAGAAGAGGTTAGGTTGCCTTCTCATTTCTTAGCACTCGAACAAATCTCTAAGGCCATGCTTTTGCAGACTGCATGTGGCATGTACCAAAAGTAATCGCTGATCCGAAGCAAACGTTAACATTTTTTACGTCACATCCACTTCCGATTGTGTGGCTGGTTTGGCGCGCAATCTGCAATGTGAGCCGCGCTCATGCAGATGTTGTTTCGACATTGAGTGCTGAATTAATTTACAATACGTTCCGAGAGTACACATTGTGGTGCACAGATCAAAGCAGGTATGCCTCCTGTGGTAAAGCCCACAAGGTTTGCGCACGCCGAGGGGCACACCGATGTTTGCTACGACCCAACCGGCAGGTAAACGTCAGGAAACCGGCGTGTGCTCGAAAGACACTTTATAGCGTTGCGTTGCTGCAGGTATTTGGTGACATGCGGTTCAGATGGCGAAGTCAGGACGTGGGAGGGCTTCCAAGACGACGAACCCAAGTCTTACTCCGTCGGAGAGTCGGCGCTAGCTGTCGCCTGTGGTGTAAGTAGCGCTTTCTTTACTCGGCCGCTGACGTCGTCTCACTATTTTGTTCCATTTGGCAGGGCGACACGTTTTTCGTCGCCATCGACAGCTACTGCGTGAAAGCGTTCGAGGTATCTACCGGGCAGGAGACCAGCGTAGCCGCTAGCTTTCCGTCTGACGTCTACGCAGTTGCCTGCAGTAAGGACGGAAAGACGCTCGTCGCCGGTTCCGGGTAATGCCCTCCACTTTCGGTTCTGCAACTGCCAGTGATTCATTGAGGACTTGGGTCATTCCAGTCCCACACCTAATCGTGCATGCGCACCATGTTATTATGTGGAAACAAGCACGCTTTCCCAGACAGCATCTGGATGTCATCCCGAGCACAGAATCCTTAGGAAGGCCACAGATGACTTTCCCCAATATGTTTGCAGTACATCTGAAATGAAATGCGCAGTTTGCTGTAATAAGTATGTGTATATTTTGTCAAAAACTTTGTTGAATGCTAACTGCTTGTCTAGAGCACAACGCTGTCTGCATAACCATTTTTTTTCTCCATATCGCTTTTGCTTATTCAGTAACACAGGCATCACGTCCAACGTATGCACAACTTTCGAGGATGCATGAAATGCTACTTTTGCCTTATACAATCTACCACATGCACACACCTGGAGCTCTAGTTGCATGCAATAAAATATTTTGTGTTATTTGGCATGATTTGTTAATTTATTGACTCTAGCTACACAAAACCTCTATGCAAAATTCATGTTCTTTTGGCACTACAAATCATGAAATAGTTGTCTTCAAAACTGGCTGCAACGAGATGGCATCGCCCTCAGAAGAACTTTCGAGAGTGGTTCGACAATATGTGCCTCCTCTCAACTAGCTAAGAACATCCTCATGTAAATGTTTTGTTCTTGATGTACCCAAGATGTATTTGGGACGTTGGCATGAAAATGAAGGCATTCTCAGGATGCTCTGTGCCATCTAGCAATCTGACTAAATGGCTGAATACAGTGGTTCATGACCTTGGTCTCACTTTTCATGCGTTTGGTTGCGACTGTCAATGCTTTGGAGTAGACTACCTAAATGCTCTCAACAGTGGAATAATAGTTCGGGGAGATGAGTGCTAAAAGGATGCGCACGTAGAAAAGGGGACAATGTGTGCATCTAACTTAGTGCTAATTAATTGCCACCAGTTACGCAAGACGAACTAACCTAATTATAACAGTTAAACCTCGTTAACTCTTCAAGTGCCATGCCAAAATCTACTTGGCTGGCCACCGATACGAACTCCTGGCCGTGGCCGAGATGATGCGTGAATATAAAACGTCTGTAGACTGGCTGCACCATCTACTTAGAAGTTAGGTAAAATATATGATGGGCAGCATGACAACGCTTATCGACTGTCAGTGTTTCTTGCATATTGTTTTCCGACGTGACGGATGAGCACAAAAAGCCTGCACATTGTTTTTTTTTATTTATTTAATGATGCATAAATTCAAGAACTTGAATTTTCATTCAGACGGCTTTGTTGTTTTGAGATCTCTTCAAGGGACAATAATAGCAACAAGTAGGCCATATTGCATGGGGAACATGAATTACTGTGATTAAAATCATTAATTAGTACAAGTCCTAATTTTTTTTTGAATATTTAGACGAAATTGTAAGATCTTCAGAGACATATTGCCAATGAACAGTATTTGGATTTAAGCCCGGCTAATGTGTTACGCGGACCGAAATTGAATTTGTTGCACTTCGGGAAAACACCCAGCACTCAGTGTTAAGAGAGCAGAATGTTTATTTGCAGTTTGTCTCTGGTACTGGTCACAAGAGCACGCTTTGTTGTGCCATTTGTTGCAGGGACTTCACGTTAAAGGTGGTGGACGTTTTATCTGGAACCAGTCAGTTGCTGACAGGTCACACTGCACCTGTGCTTTGCTGCTGTTTAGACCCCCGTGCAGAATTTATCGTGAGTGGTTGTACACCTTGAGTTCTGGTCGTCTTGAACCTGAAGTGAAAAATGAGTTGGCAGGACGTCATAGTTAGCTGCAATTTCTTTCACGGAAGCTCTGCGAGATATGAAAGGGAACACACAAACAATGCAAGAGCAGATGATAACAACTTGTCAACGATCTTCCACAGATAATCTTCCACAGATACATACTAAATGTAATATGGTCACTCATGTCCAGGAATTTTTTTTAAAAGTTAAGGTAAATTATTGACCATGTTTGTGGATACAGTTGTACGTAGCTGGTAGGGATAGAAATGAAAGGTGCATATGAGTGTACTTATGCTGCATAATTTATGATTGAGACTGTGCGATCTCATGTGCAATATACAGCACTGGAGTTTTTTGTCTGTCATCCCTTTCCCCTTAATAAAGAGCGGAATAAATTTTATTTCGTTTATTTACATAATTTACAGCAGCTTGTCTTAGCCCCACATCTCTGAGGTTCCCAGTGGTGGCTTAAAAAAAGAGACAAAGGTATGGAAATTAAAAAAAGAAGACAAATATTAAGGCAAGTAACAAAACCAGCATGTTCAGTGAAGCGTACTTGGTAAACAGCCTTTATATAATATGTGCAATCTTTCCCTAGTAGGTCTGACTTTGCTAACATTCTCTGCAAACAATAACTTAAGATTTAAAATTAGTAGTTTGTGCATACTCATACAGAATGTACCGGTTTTCATAGTCCAGAGATGAGAGGGACCGGACTTTGGAATAGCTGTGCCATGCGTATATGTGGCATTTTTCACAATTCCAAAAGGCTGAGATGATTTCAGATCTAAATTGACTCCTGATTCTAAATGTTGGTGGTGTCGCTTGTGCAAGGCTGCATGCCTTTGTATAAATTTGAACATCGACTGATAAAATACTTAATATATTTGATAAATATACATTGACGGTTCTTGTTAAACGACTTGCTTGTTCTTCAAGTTTCGCACAGAGGTGACATTTAATGATGCAGTTTTATACCCCAGTAGGATGTGCTGCTTACCTGTTGCATTCGGAATAAACCAGAGATTCACAATTTATGCGGTTACCTTACATAACCAAACAAAACGAAGCTGAGGTGGCTAAATTGTACTGGTTTGTAGTGCTGTCAGTCAGAGAACACAAAAAAATGCAGTCTACATGAAACGCTACTTTCAACTCGTCTTTTTTTTTTTGACAAAAAACAGAGGCTTATATGCCTTGCATTTTCTGTTTTTCTGTGTGTGTGTGTGTGTGTGTGTGTGTGTGTGTGTGTGTGTGTGTGTGTGTTTGTGTTTGTGTTTGTGTGCGCAAAGGCTGAACCCCTGTGAAAACAGCACCTCCAAATTTGGATTCCTATACTTAGGGGGAAAGAAGAAATTAAAAATTAATTTATGTATGGGCCCCTCTTCGAAGCATTGTTACCTGTGCAACATCTTATCTAAGTGTGGTATCTGAAATATAGTGCTTAGATGAATATCCTACAGCACGTCAGGCTCCTGTCTTTTCATAGGTCATATTTTAGTCAGTCAGAGAGGATGGAAGCTCGTCCACATCATGAAACTTGTGTACCAGGCGCTTTTGCGTTATCCTGTCGCACATTGCTTCTGTGCATACACGATTGTACTACATAAATGACTTTTTGTAAGCGGCATCTGCCGTCTGGGTGCCACTGTGAGAATTTCAGTATTGTGCATAAAAAACGCTTCACTTCATACGTACTGTAAACATTTTTGGCCAGCTTTCATTGCATTTGCACCACCAGAAATGTACATGGGTAGCGTTGGTTGTGTTATTTTGTTTGTCTAGTGTGTCAGAACCCTGGCAGTTTCGTTTAGTCGCTCAACCTTATGTGCGGTGCAGCAGGTGTGCATCCATCCAAAGGCAGCATCACTATTGAGCAGCATGTGGTATTTGTTATGCGCAACATTGTAAACACGAAGATGTGTTGCTTTTCTAGTTGTTTGCATTTGGGCTCTTGTACTGTGGCCCTTGTGCAGGCTTCTTCAAGCTGTGATGGCACTGCTAGAGTCTGGAAGCTGTCGGACCAGAGCTGTGTCAGGACGTGGCATGCGATCCTGCCAAAGAGCAATGATTTTAGGTATGCATTGTTTATAGCAGGGCTCAACTGGGGGTTCCACTGTGCTGCCACCTTCTCCAGAGTTTGATACATTCCAACTTTGACATAACATAATTGCAGTGAAGCAAATCTGCAATGCTTTTTTGCCAATATCAGCTTTTACCGAACATAAGGTTATGACAAGTAATAGATATAGGGAAGGTATTTTCATCTGAGATACGACTTCATTATAACCAAGTTCAACTGTACTAGGAGTAGCATGCGCAACCTCTTCATTTGACAACAGGCACAAGGAGAGTGCGATGCTACTTGTGTTTGTTTATTCCAGGCAGTAGCGACAAAATAAAATAATGTGAAATGATTTGGTATGTATGTGGCACCCTCTGCTAGTGAAAAGTGATTCCGTCTTGCTGCATGTGCTTTTTTTTTTTGTCTGCGACTGCTTTCTCTGAATCATCGCTTGTATTACTGGATTATTCCTCGTGTGACATGTGCATGCTGTATTGGAAACATTACGAACATTATCGTTGATGGCAAAATGGGCCCATTGTTAGCAGATACTATGCTATAGCACTTTCTCAAAGCAATACCGGCATCACTGGCTGCTCTGGAATGTGTGAAGATGCATGCATCTACCGCGACTGATCTCGAGCAGTGCGTTTATTCAGTGATCACCGGCAGTGCTTGCTCCTATCATTCATGACTGAAGGAGAGTTTGCTTCTCAGTAATCTTTTTGGGAAGTGTTTCAGCTCGTGTGTCGTCATTACTCCGTGGAAAAGAAAATCGAGAATGTTGGTGCACCGAATAATAGTGAACACTGCCATTTTTGGGAGGGTCACTATCGTGGTTGATGGGTAGCTTGGCACGTTTCTGCCACAGCTGCTGATGGGTGTCCCTTCCTGTGTTGGAGTGCCCTGTGCTGATCACTAACTTACTCATCTGCTCTCAATGCAAAACAGAAATTGAGGAAGTGTTCATGCTAATAAGTTGAATTCGTAGAAAAACATATATAGGTGTGAAATATATACCAATGGTTGTTTGTAATTTTCGGGTGAAGGGACTGAGAGGGCAAAAGGACTTTACAGAACTTCCTAGAGGTTTTCAGTCTGACATACTGAATTAAGTTTGCTGGGTTAGGAGCAAAATGGTAGTCTACTATACTGTAGTTGTCCACTTAAGAGGGATAGCCCACTTGTCACCCTTTCAGGTATTTCTAACAACATTCCGAACTTCCAGCACCCCTAACTGCATTTCATAAATTATATAATGCCTCAATATGCACAAAAAGTAGTAGTACTATGGACAGGACTTGTTTCTTTAATTTAAACTTGTGGAAAAATGCCTTCTTCATAAAACTGGAAAGAAAGTGCGCTTATTTGTATGCATACTAGCAAAATAATGCCAGAAGTTTTCAGAGAGCACGGACAGTGCAGGTTCCACCACCATGTGTACCAAAGAGGTCTTTAGGAGTGTTAGCGGGCATCTTCAGGTTCGCTATTATTTGCTTAGCACAAAAGCTTACTAATAGTGCCACCAAAATACAATTTATGACCTGTCTGCCAACCGTGAGATAGTGGTACAAATGCTATTAGCTCCACCTCACTCGAAGCGTGTGTTGAAATCCACATATGTTAATGCTACTTCTTGGTTAAAACTAAAACGCATTCCTTTATGTGTGCAGGGTCTCCAAGGTGCTTGGCCGTCTGGCTTGGTCCCCATCAGGAGACAAGGTGGCGCTTCCTGTTATTGACATGTTCACATGCAGTGGTTAACCCTCTAAAGGGACACTAAAGGCAAAGATGAGGTCAACGTGGACTGTTAAAATACCAGTCCAGAAACCTTGCAGTGCTTGTTTCGTACCAAGAAAAGCTTTCTTCATGTTCCTTCTCTTCGTGTTGTCTGTTTACCGTCACATACAATGAGTGTCACTCCTTAATAATGAACCATTTAGGCCTGCAAGATGTTCTGCTATACTATAGTTCAGCAATAGGTTTGTTGCCTGCGGGCAATACCAGACAGAACACTGAAAGCGAGCTTTGCCCCTAGTCACCTGTGACGTCTTGTGAAACTCATACAGGCAGTTCTCGTTAGATATGAAACCGATGCGTACATTGCATTTCCGCAACATTCACTGTATGATATTGCTACAGCTAGAAATATTGTGTCATTTTTTTTCCTTTGAGTGCAACTTGAAAAAAAAAAAAGCGAGTCAGGCACCACCGGACTCCGTCTTAGTGCTCTGCCCCTGCTCTGATCCAACAAATGATGCCTGCTGCCTATTAATCACTGTTGGCTGAAGACATTTAGCCAAAAACTTTGTACTCAACATGAAACTCAGCTGGAAATTTTTTTATTATTATTATTGTTGTTCTTATTATTACCTGTAGGCGACACTCATCCACAAGGGTTTAAGGTGCTGGGGTGCTGTGTGGATGTCTTCTAACCTAAGAAAGCGTCGTCAAGCACTTGTGTAGGCTTTGTTCACGTAGCCAACAGTGCTCTTGCAGTGGGGATTCGTCATATCTGACCGCACACCGTCGTTGGCCAAGGGCAATTGTAAATAGTGAATTGTGGATGCAAGCGATTGCGCTGTCTTTCTAGGGTCAGTGTTCTTTAGGCCAGTGTAGAGCAAAACATTGTTGGCCCAGTTTTTGATTTCGAGGCATTTGAGAACTTAGTAGGCCTTAGGTCCAGTTTTGCCATTACACCTTTGCCACTGCCCGCTGTATCTCGATGCTGAATGCTTCTGTAAATTATTTTGTATTGGCAATTAACTTTGCTGTCATTGTGTGATTATAATGTGACCATGAATGTAATCCAAGAAATGATGTGACGACTTGGAATGTGCAGAAAATGACGTAGCCATTAGAATACAAGCTAACCCACATGTAGTGCAGGTGTAGAATGCTTAAGCGTAGCGTGCAAAGCACTGCAGCAGGGTTTTCAGTTGAGATAGTTTGGTCAGACATGCTGATTCCTTCAGCGTAGTATGAATTATCAGACAAAAGTGCAATGTAGATGAGAGATATCCAATTACAACACTGTCTTGAACAGCAACAGCTCTGAAAAAAACATGCCTTCGAATGCATGCATTCAAATGTAGATTTAAAACCTTTCAAAAGAGTTAATCTAAGATATATATTGACGGTCTTCAGCATTACCTCTGGCTATGAACTCATTTACATCAGCAGCAGTGGGCTGTCAACGAAGTGCAGCTTTGAAAGAAATATTGAGCCACAAACAGGAGTGGTAGTGTTCCAACTACATCCTCAATTGGAGGACCTCAGCTGTAACCTCCGAGCTAAACTTTCATGTCAAGAGTTGTGATTCCAAATCATGTCTTTTTTCCTGTCACACATGGGCTGTTATTTCTCTCGGCATCCCAAAGTTCTGGCGTTGTACTTTCACCGAGGCTGCTCGTCACAGTTTGGTAACTAGTGTGTGCCTTGCCTTGTGCAGTTGGCTCTGCCTGTGTGGTCAGAGGTGCGGCTGATTCCACGAGGTTCCTGGGACCAGGTGGAGATGCTGGCGCACGATTCGATTCAGGAGGTGAGCGTGGGCTGCCCCCCGCCCTTTACTTTTGAGGTAGTGTAGTGATGTAGTGATGCCAACTTGTCTGCATTTGCAACTCAATGCAGATTAAGTGCTGCTTCACAGTCGCAGTGAAAAAATAATGCATGAAACACAACATAAATGATGGAAAGGGAGACAACATAATAATATGCTTTCACAATACGTCATAATCCCGCAGGCCCTGTCGATTGTGGCATTCAGTGGCTGTGGCAAATTGCTGGCAGCTGCCACCCGTGGAGGACAGCTGCTGGTGTGGGAATTGAGCACGCGCCAGCTCATGCACACGTGAGAAACTCTTGTTTGCTTCTTTCCCCTTGACCTCACACGAGTGCAAAGTAGTCTCTCCTTCAAGGCTTCAGGCTGTAGTAGCTCTATCACCACCTGTTACCTTGGTATGGGAATCGACAGACGTCTACCAAGGAACGTGCCCCAAGCGCTTGGCTTCTGTGGCAAAATCAGTTCCTCAACATTTGCTTTGGCTGTGCCTTGAATGTGGGGTCTGGGCGATCAGACTTGAGATCTTAAGAAATACTGGACAAAAGCCTGACATACCTGAAAACTATACACCTGTTGGGTGATGGATAGTAAGTCTGCAGAGACATTGCTTCAGTTTTTGCCTGATGCAGAGTTACAACCCAGTAAGATAAGCAAATTTAGTGACACCTTGGGCAAGTGCACTTTGCTGTACAAAGTGTCACATTGGAGGCACGCTGCTAGACAAGGAAGGAAAGTGTCGTTTGGCTTTGATGGCAACGTCAACAGTCAGACTGGTATGCATGCAACATACTTGTTATTTTAGGCGATGCTATAAAAACTGGAAAAATATTCGAGATAAGCATAAGCACGAAAATAGACGGCTGCACCAGTGTTCTTGCATAGCTGCCAGCGCTTGACATTGTGCCTGCTGTTGGTCGGTTCTCTATAGTCAGTTTTGCCGCAGTACAGCCGTGTTACACGGTGAGACTTGTAGAGTGTATTGTGGTGAAGCAGATTATTTGTGCAGCGAAGCATACTAAAAGTGGAAAGGGGGCACTTCCACGGGGTCATTGCTAGTGCTTGCTGTAAACGCATACTGCATTGCCTCTTCATACATTTGGACAAGACCAACCGCCAGATGAAAACTTCTGTGTCTTCAACATGATTTCCAAACTGCAAATTCAACCACATAGCAAGTATGTAAATGTTTTTAGACCCCTGCTCTAAAGTAGATGTATGCCACCAGAATGCTTCAGTTGCAAAGTGGGTTAAGAAAACGTGGCTTTAAAAGAAGCAAGGAAAGTTTAAACATCAAGGAGCCTAGAGATGTCCTCAACAATAAAAGCTCTTGAAGAGGCCCATTCTACATCAGCACTGTGTACAGACTTCGATAAGCTCATCAACCAGCAGAAATCTTCGCTGCCACGTGCACAGGTTGAAAGAAATGTGCACAATTAAATTTTTGGCTGAAAAGGAGATCCGTGTGAGCATGGTGCTCAAAGCTACAGACCATTGGCTTGGCTTGCAAAGAGATACCTGCCGACACCTGATAGTAATGCGTCCAGTGAGTGCCTCTTTCCAGTGTAATTTCGGGGTGTCACTGCTCCACGAACATGTTAAGCAGCTATCATTCTGTCATGACAGTATTAAATAACTGCACTTGTAACACTGTCAAGCGAAAGTGTTGTACTACGGAATTTTGCTGACCATGAAGCATAATTGTTGCAACTGCATAAACATGATACATATCATCATAATCGAATAGAAGAAAGCATTGCATCCAAGGCAAGCTAAGGAAACATCTCAGTTTCGATTGCAGGTGATTACTTACAGCACGGCGAGGATTTTGAACATTTGCAATCACAAAAATAAAGTAGTTTCCACATGCATACCTGCCAAGTAAGCCGATTTTCTTACGAATGTCGCATCAGTGTTTAAGAACACATGATTCTGCTCGCGAAAAGATTTCCGCTCCTGATCTCCGAACGTTCTGTTGGAAGGATTATGATAGCGAGGTACAAGAGGATACTTGCTTCGGGCAAGTTTTTATGCACGAGTTTCCCAAGCAGGTGACACTGGCCACAGCAAAATTACTGAAGAAATCGCCATGGTCTAAAAAGAATGTGTTGCTTGTTAATATTTTGTTCCAAGTTTTCTGCTGCTTGTGTTCTGTGTATAAAGGTAAATCATTGTTGGTAGAGTGTGTGCATCCGTAAAAAAAGAATGTGTGCTTGAAGGGTCTCTGTTATAGTCAGGCTTAACTGTGTTAAGCCTAACTGTGTGGCCCTATGGCTTGCTTGAGGAATGCTGTCTTCACTATCAGCACACCAATGATCAGATGGTGATTCTAACGCAGGGTATCCTGTGGTGAGGACATCTGCAGCCTGAGCTGGAACCCCCGTGAGAAAGAGCTTGTTTACTGCAATGCCCAGGTGAGCCTCTGATTCCTCCAAACAGTGGCGCGCTTTGCACAATCATGAAGCCATACACAGCTGCTGTCGGACCTAATCCGCATGATGGTGAAACGTCTATAGCAGCTTAACTTGGACGAACAATGGCTGTAAGGAGCAAACATCCTCTGCTTTGGAAGGAAGACACATTTATACTAGTAAATATAAGGCTCTCCAACCAGAAGTGATTAATGTTTTGATACAGTCAAAGCAGAGGGAACAGGCTCTCCCCTTTCTGTTCTTGTTGCTCTGTCTATTTAGCAACAATAACAGAAAGGATATTAGGATATTGAGCCATGTTATACTAACAAGTGTAATACTGCATCCTTATAAACCAGAGGTTAGCTTTTTTGGCACTGACAACCTTTGGCTTTCCTCACCAATCTTCCTGACATTCTTGGCTTTGCTCTTGAACCTCAAATGCTCATGACAAAGGCATTACCATGAAATACTGAGCAAGCACCTTCCTTACCAGTTATCAGTTTATCAATTTCAGTTTATTATTCTTTAAATACAATGAATTGGTAAGAGACAACATACAGACGAGGGTCCCAAAGTTGAACTCTGCAACGGGACGCTCGGTTAATAATAACAATGTAGAGATGTATTAAAGATGCATTAAAGATGTATTATTACCTTCCTTAGAGATAATATCAGAAATACAGTCGACTTCCACTAATTTGACCCTGATGGGACTGACAAAATTGATCGAATGGTCCGGTGAGTTGAGTTAAAGTTGAGTTGAGCAAGATGTTGAAAAAAAGTCACAGCACACCGCTGATTCATGACATTATTTGTCCAATCCTAACACACCCCCATATCTAACTTGTGCCTACTTTCCATGGTTCCAAAGTAGAAAACTAATGTAGAGCTGACATTAAAGCTCCTTAACAATGTATAAGCCTAATGCGCACGCTATATTTTAGCAAGCAAATTGGGCAAGAGTCCACTGGTGGCCAATGTCCTAAGGTCAGTTTTAGGCTCTGATTTCTTAGAGGAAAAAAAGGCACACGTTAGAATCGGATAAATACCATAATCAGACATTGTGAGCTACCATTAATGTTTAAAAATCTCCCTAGAGCAGGCCAAAGAGGGGTGTTATTGTTGGGAAATTTTGACTTGTGTTAAGGCATTCACTGTCCCCTGAGTTCCACTGAGACGTGCCAACACTAAAGGGGTCACTATTAGGGCCACCATAGGGGCCACGTTCGTGCCTGTTGACTGGTCAAGTTCAAATTATCCAGCGAAGGCCAATTTTAGGATTGAAGTAATGAAAGTTTAGGCCCATTGAAATGCACCAGCCGGGATCTTCTGTCTAGAGCGAACGAAGCGAAAAATTGAATTAACTGGAGTCGAATCAACGGAAGTCTACTGTGCAATGATTCCCGTAATGGCTGAATGGGTGCATTGCCATATTTTTCTTTGCTAACATCAGTGTCCTGTGTTTGCCTTGCAGGGCCAGTTGGGCCTCGTCGAGGGCATCGAGGGTGGCAGCAGCAAGGAGCATGTGCCACCTCCGGTGGCCAAGGTGAGCTGCCAGTGCGTGCGGGGGCTGTACTTATTTTCTCTCTGTTCAGTTGTACAGGAAGTCTTCCTTGGCAGAGAAGTCTCATTGACCATTACTCAAACAACTGCATGCCAAATATGCTTGGGTAACAATGCAAATGCAGGACACAACACAAAGTGACACATGACATGGACAATGTCTGTCGTCGTAGTGGATTCTTTTTCCCTGTGTTGGTGTTGTTACCCAAGCACCATGGCGATTTGCCAACTAGCCCAATCTGTCGCACTTCTAACCGGCAAAGAGTTTCGCTGCTGTGTTGTTTAACATTTTGTTTGTCCTTTTTAAAAACATTATGGGGTTTTACATGCCAAAACCACTTTCTGATTATGAGGCACGCCGTATTGGGGGACTACGGAAATTTCGACCACCTGGAGTTCTTTAACGTGCACCTAAATCTAAGTACACAGGTGTTTTCGCATTTCGCTCCCATCGAAATGCCGCTGCCGTGGCCGGGATTCGATCCCGCAACCTCGTGCTCAGCAGCCTAACACTATAGCCACTGAGCAACCACGGCGGGTGTTGCTTGTCCTTATCAGCCTTGAGGCCAGCATTAGGGTTGCAGAAAGTAGGTGCAGTGTGTGTGTGTGTCATTTGGTGCAACTTTGGAGGGGAGCTGTTTCAATTCGGTATCGTTTTTCAAGTGCACTTGAGTGGTTTCACTGTGAGGAACCCCAGGAGGGAAGACATTCTGGTGAAATGCAGAGTAACTACTGCTGGAAAATAGATTGTCAAAGCATACAGCTGTAAACTTGCACACTTGTGGCAAACTGCTCTATGCATTTTGCTCTGCTTGCGGCTCTTACTGGTTGAATGTTGTGTGAGGAAGAAGATCGACACACTGAAAAGCACCGTTGCCATCGTGTGGCTCGCACCCTACCTGCTGGTGCTGTGTTTGTCGCTGCTGCTCTACGACCCAAATAAACCCCATTTACAGTTGCCAGAACAATGTTGAGTGAGCTTCTAATTTTCATTGCGAATACTCTGCCTTGAGTCCATAAGCGTGTGCTGTCATGTGAGCAGAGCTGAGAGTGCTTGTCTCCTTCCAGGCGCTGCCAGAAGAAAGAGCAGATGGCGAGGATGACGGCATAGGTGAGTGCCACATAAACCTGCAAGCCTAGCTGTGCTGTTACAGTGATGACCATGCTTACAAATTGTTTTCTTTTAACTTGCAAGTCTTGCTGTGGCAGGGCGGGCATGACGACATGGCTGTTGTGCTAAGCTTTGAAGTTTTTGACCTTATAAAAAATTTTGCAAAATCCACTAATGGAAAGGTTGACCTGTCAGGATCACCAAAAAAAATAAAATGTTACTAGACAGGACTAAACAAGGAGCACACGGGCACGGCTCCTCCATGTTCTGCCTTGTCTGGTAGTGTTTGTTTTTTAATGTGGTGGCGAATCAACTAGACCGTCAGTCAATCCTTTCTGACAAGCTCATTGTTTTTATTACCAGACCTGGGCCAGATCAAGGCAACCTACGAGCCACTCATCTTTGGAGGCTCGGATGCTGAAGAAGAAGAAGATGCAGCTGTGGTGCCAAGTGCAGGGCACGCTGCGCCTGTGCCGGCTGAGTACCGCCCCCGTCTGGTGCAGGAAGCCTTCCAGCCTGGCTCTACACCCATCCACCTCCAGCACCGCTTCATGGTAAGGATTGTCTCGATGGTTCTGCGTCCTGGTGGAAAGAAAAGAAACTGGTAGGGAGTGTCATGTGGCGGTCATAAAGTCTTGTCATAAAAAGGAAGGAGTAATTACGGAAAAAGCAACCAAGCACACGAGAGTAAACTGTTGTCTGTGTCGCCCCTGCAGCTGTGCTGGGTTCGTTGTCTGCTTCTCTGTTGTACCACCCTCGCGGCCGTTCGGCATTTGTAACATGTCCATAATTGTGCGCATGTTCTAGAGGTACTGTTGCCCTTGCAGTGGAATCAGTGTTCTCAGGTGTCAAGGCCGAAATCTAAAGGCATCAAATGCGGCGAGCAGAAAACGAGCAAGGCGGGCTGGAGAAAGCGGCCACAACTCTGGCAGCCAGCGGCACTCAAACCTCCCACGAACTGAGCCATGTATGGTGTGCTGTTCCCAGGATTCAGTGCGCAATGTGCACATTTCCCATGATTCTTCTAGTGAAAGCGGGGAGAAAACATCATCAGAGAACGTTGCCTTGCAAAGGCTAGCCACCTAACGTCATGTTCCCTCTTAAACTTCTTCCTTCCTCAATGTTCTCAGCTGAGCTAGTTGCCTCATACTTTTGGGAGAAATCAGCGAGATGACACTTCATTGATGTGTCATCTTCCTTCCGTGTTGCCAAATAAGTGTCTTCGATATCCTGGAAAGTTGTATCAGGCCTGTGTGCTGCTCTTGCCAGTGGAGGCTCTATGCTAGGTCAGGTCTCAACTTTTTTCTCGATTTATGCTAGTTTGTAATAATATCTCTGCATATTTCTTTATGCAAGCAGAAGCTCATTGAAATTGCTTGGTTGATGCATTGCTGTAACGTGACACAAGAAACACGACCGGATCAAGAAAATGCAATACAGCAGTGACTATCAATAAAATTGAGACCGAAGAGCTTGAAGCACCATTAAGTGGTGTCACATTAGGCATGTGGCCATGTAAAATGTGACCTATTGCACAGTCTCAGATGAATATATAAATTTTTCAACTCATATACACAGTCGACTTCTGTTAATTCGACCCTGACAGGATTGACAAAATTGATTGAATTATCCGGCAGGTGGAATTAAACGAGACACAGAAAATGCTCCAAAACACATAGCTGAGTCACTTGGCAGTATTTGCCTGATTCTAACACGTCTCCTCAAAAGTAGAAAACTAACATAGAAACGTAAATAAGGTTTTTAAATAAAGTCGAAATGCAACACGTACCCGATTTTTTAGCAAGAAAAAATCGTGCCATTTCACTTTGTGAAGGTGGAAGACCAGCGAAGCTGTTTTGCACACAACCCTGAGGTGACACAGATTGTTGAACAAAGGTGCGGACACATTTATTGTCCTATCAGTGGTTATCGTGACGATAGGTGCACGTACACATTTTCGTATCACCTTTGTTAAGAAATGTGTAAGCATTTCTATGCCTACCCAACGAAAAATTTGTCCGTCACGTAAGACGATGCATGGCTCATACCCCTGTAAGCAAGCAAAAAGAAAAAAGTGATCTACCCGAGAGTCTACTAATCTTGAAAATGGTGCCTATTGGTAATTAATGTACTGAAAATGCATGTATGAGACGTATAAGCTTTCGCTATAATGAAGTGATTTCGCATCAAATTTGAGAGTTGAGTTTTTGCACCCACAGATTTCTTGACGGGCACGAAAAATCCACGGAACCCGAGCTATAAACAGCTTCGCTGTAGAATGCGCAAGGGTCATGTGTGTGGCACAACGGAGGCTGGTTTTCTAAAATCAGCTTTGCCGCACGGTTTTGTAAAAACTGTTTCACCGCAATACAATCGTGTTATGCAGTAAAGCATTCGAACGCCGCGAAGGCGGTTTTGGTTTTGTATCTGATTGCACCGTGCAGCCAATTTATGGCCGAATGCATTTGAAAAACAAAAAGGTGCGCAATAGAATTGGATAAATACCATAATCAGACACTGTGAGCTAGTCCTATTGCTTTAAAATATTCCTTAGGCAGGCCGAAAATAGGCATTTTCAATGGGAGATTGACGTGTGTTCAACACATTCACTATCTCCTAAGATTTGCGAGACAGGCGCTGCCACTAAAGAAATCGCTATTGGGGTCACCATTGACTTCAGGTGTGTGCATGCTGTTTGATCAAGGTTGAATTATCTGGCAAAGGCCAATTTTAAGATCAAAACAGCGAAAGTTTCGGCCCGTAGAAATGCACGGGCCCTGGCCAGGAGCTTCGGCAGGGATGGAATTACCAAAAAAATTGAAATGAATGGAGTCAAATTAACGGAAGTCTACTGTATAGACCTTATGCCAAATCCTGGAACTGTACAACCCTTCTTGGCTCATTTAGCCTAATGTATATGGCAGACCTCACGCTACAAATGGAGAAAAGGGCATGACTATTCAAGCTGACCATTCTTGCTACCCTGCCTACTCTAGCTCCTGGGACATTACAACTTGCTTTGTCAGCATAGCAAGTGCAATCGTAGCTGATATTGAGCTGTGTTTTTGTGTTGTTTTGCTGTTTCTGCCACCTACTTCACTGAAAAGTGTTGTGTGCGTAGCAGCACTAACGCCACTCAGATGACCACTCTCTTCACCTTTAGCGAAGGAGCCACCATATCCTTACTTTATTGATTACCATTGATTACTAAGAAAACAAACAGTATGTTTGCTATCTTCATCGGACCTGTCATGGCATGTGAAAAGTCTGCTTGCAGGATTTAGCATAAGGATATGATAGAGCTCCACAGAAAAGTCCAGGTCAGTTTGTGCTTATGATGAGATTGTGTGGGTGCCAGGTGTGGAATTCCGTAGGCATGGTCCGGGCGCACAACACGGCCGAGGAGAGCAGCATTGATGTGGAGTTCCACGACACCTCGGTGCACCATGCGCTACACCGCGGCAACCCCCAGGGCCACACTATGGCAGCACTCAGTGACCAGGCCCTCGTGTTGGCTGGGCCCCAGCAGCTGGAGTGCTTGCATCTAGGTTCCTGGGATGCCAACAAGGAGTGGGCTGTTGACACCCTCTCCGATGGCATCCAGGTGAGTCCATTGGTGGTGTGCTCTGGGAGGTGAATGTTTCCAAGTCATACGGTGCAGTGAACTTGTGTCTATTATTACATTGTGTGCTCACTTACAACTCGCTCCACCATAAGTGGCCTGTAAGAGAGTTGCAAGTGCGCACTCATCCAGTTGTCTCCCTTGTTTTTGTGCACTAAAATCTCGTTAATACACATTAATGGTTAAAACGTAGCTGTGATGAATCCTTGACCCAGTCTCCACAGACCTTATGTGTTGGCTGATTACGCTGTAGTGGGTCATTGTATGCCTTTTGGTCATTGTACAACAGAATCAGTTTTTGTTGTGTAAAGGTTGAATATTCTGCCTCGACTAGCAGTGTGGCTGACCCCGTGCTGTGCCGCAAATAGACCTTCCGCCTATTTTGGAAGTGCAGAGATCGGTCTAACAATGATTCTGGCTTCAGTGTGAATGTAGTGATAAGCATGAGAAGTGCACCAAGGCGTGGCGGCGGCGACAGGTGACTTATGACAGTATGACTTATCGCTGTGTTAGCGTTCTTCGGTTAGCGTTCTGTGTTAGCGTTCTTCGGATACTTAATGCACTTTGCGAAGGCGATGTAGCTATGTATCTATGTTTGTATCTAACCGTTTTTCCGCATACCTGTGTCACTGGGTACACTGGTAGAGCGGTTAGCGCACAGGGCTGCTGTGCTGAGGTGCTGTGCTGTTTGATGACGCGGAGCACCGAGTATGTGCCATTTGGTCTGTGCTGGTCTTCAATGAACCTCTTTGATGCGAACTCAGGTCGCTGGGTAAGTCACAGTAGGTGTGTGCTGCTCTCCTATGAACGTCTTTAGTGCCAACTTCTCTGACTGGGTATGTGCCTTCTGTAACTGGGTATGCATTTTGGAGACCATGAGCACGCTTGGTAGCATTGCTAGATGGTTCCGAGTGTGTTTAAGGAAGCGCAAAAGAGGTGTCCCGCTGCAGTACACACTTCATACATTATCAGTTTCGATGGTTGCAATATGTTGTGTTGCTATATTGATTCAGTGCCAATGCATTGAATCGATATGTCGACAGTCATTGCTAAAAAGGTTCTGCTGCCGTCTTTTTCACCGCTTTGGAACAAATGAAAAACAGAACTTAGTAGGGCATATTTTAGGTAGCATTTACGGTAGCATTTCATTTATTCTGTGTTAGTAGTGGTGGCGGCATGCCAAGAGACACAAATTTGTATTTGGCAGTTAGTGCATAGTACTGTTTAATCTGTAGTTATGCCGCGTTCCTGCCAGGTACATACTAACGAGGTTTCACTGTGCTATTTCATGCTCACCTTTTCATATTCACGAATGTGTACCAACTCGCCCAACAACTTACTCTACTTGTGTCTATTATTCTTGCAGCGTAATGCTACATCATAACATGGAGAGATAGGAAGAATGAAGCTTCGTCTAGAGAACAGGTGTTAAATGAAGAAAGGAATGAGCAAGAGGTGGGACACGTGATGAGTGGGACAGATAAGTGGTGCCCTACGTGAATAATATAGCTAAAGAACAAGCTGCACAGTGTGATGTCAAAAAGGTGCTGTCAGCGTCTTTGCTGGCAGAAAAGATCTCTGTTCAGTGAAATGCACGCATGCTACCAGTGGATCTGTTAGTATGCATAGGCAAGCTGTGCCTACGCGAGCTTTTTTAATTGGACAACAGTAATACTTAGGCGCAGGTCTTCATGTTGCTTTTCTGGGACTGCTGTCCAAACAGCAAATGGTGAAGACGTGTAGAGTAAATTTCTCTGCTCTTCCTGCCTATGCCACATTAATCAGGTGCTTTTTTACACAATATTCATTGTAGTGCCTCCTTTCTTTTTCCATGTGTGCGCCTCTGTATACCAGGAACAGGGGAGAGACATTAAAGACCAACAGCAGTAGAACTTTTGCATTGAATAAGAAATTTTTGTAGTGTTAGTGGAGCTATAGAGAAGGCCCAAGGCTAAAATTTTGTGGAAATTGCAAAAGGGTTCTACGCCTTATGTTGTACCTTCTAACAGGGCTGGCACACTGACTGACAAAAGTTTTTTGTTATGTCTACTGTGCAATGTAAACAGTTTGATTAGCTGTGGCCCCCAGCTCTGAAGGATGCTGCACATTGCACAGGCAGTGGCGGTTGGTGATGACTGGGTTGCCGCATGCTGTAGCTCGGGTCTGGTGCGTCTCTGGACGTTGGGTGGCCTGCAGAAGGCCGTGTGGCGTGCACCAGGACCAGTGGTTGCACTTGTTGCTTCCGGCCGCTCGCTTGCCCTGATCTTCCACCAGGGGGCTGGTGAGCAGCTTTCAGATCACATGACTTTATTTGGTGCTTGTATTTCCAAGGAAAGAAATGCGAATGCCAGGACCTAATCTAGTAGCTACTACTATGTAGTGGCTTGATGTGATTCTTGCCCATCTTCTTGATATCGTACACAGGCATTCAAATGCGTACTGGTTTGGCGTGGCAGTTTGGTGAGAAACAAAAAAACAATATGGACACACATCCATATAGTACAAATATATGCAAAATATAAAAATATTTTTACCATAATATATACAGTTATCTGGATTATGTTGCTAACACCCTTGTAACAATACAGTATATAGTAATGCATGCTTATAGAGTCAAACCTTGATATAACGAATATAGATGTAATTAATTATCGCATATAACAAAGTATAAATGTAAAAATTGTTTGGTTCTGCTTTATTTCTACAAGTACTATCCTGCTGCAAATACAAAACCAAAATATGGGATCCGATACATTATCGGTAACAGCAAATCATTTCTGTGGAAGCCCGCAAGGTTGAGGAAAATATGTGAACAAGAAAAATTGGCATCCACCCATATTGTAGCATGAAACTACATCCTGAGCCAGGACGAATTTTTCTTGAACTGCGAGGCTTTCTTTCTGAAAAACCCGTGTGTGTTTCCTTTGTATTTTCGCGTTATTATTCGGGTAGGTGTCAATTTTCCTTTTCGTGCATTGTCCTTCACCCTGCGTGCTTCGGCAGAAGTGACTTACCATACTCAGTGTCCCAGTGCCTGGAGTTGTCAATTAATTTGCCTTGCTTTGCAATTGGCTAGTCTCCTGGTTAGCTCAGATGGCATAGCGACCACCCCGGAAAGGTGTTGGTCCCGATTCGTATCTCGGACCAGGATGAATTTTTCTTCAACTGCGAGGCTTTGTTTCTGAGAAATACATGTGGGTTTCCTTTGTTGTTTCGTGCTACAATTTGGGTGGATGTCAATTTTTTTGCTTTTATTTTTGTTCATTGATTATAGTGAAGGAAATTTTTGTTTGCATGTGGCTCAATATAATTGTGATCATAAAAATGTCAAATACTGTTGCTGACTGATTTTTCAGACCCATGCGACTATTTCAGCTTATCCGTGGAATTGCCAGCTACCCCTAGAAGCAATGTATATTGGCAACTGAAACTTCAAATGTCGGATGGTGTGCCGCTCAGTTTTTGGGACATGATTGGCTTGGATGATACTGAAAATATGGCAGCCTCAGTGAGAACAGTCAGGGCTATGTCAACAACGAGGGCTATGTCAACTCTACATGATACTGTAACTTTGATTGCAGATTCCTGACAAAATGGCACTGGTTAGGCCTAGCGGCCTAGGCCTAACTTCTTTCGACACAACCTTTCTGGCACAAAAAGGACCACCTTACATGTGGTCTTCTTTGTGTCTAGAGGATCTCTCGGCAAGAGCAACTTGACTGGCACCTTTTAGACATTCATGTATGTTTGGGCCAGCGGCTTGGCTTTATTATCCGCAGGCTGCAAGCCAACAAGCTGATCCGGTGTGATCACACCATTTGCAAAGTTGCATATTAGGAATGCAGCAAAGTCCGCATGTGCAATTTATTGTTCCCATGTCATGTATGGGTATGGCTGGCTGACAGGTCGTCAAATTTCAGAGGCTTTTTTGTTGTGCGGCCTGTCTCAGTTTTGCAAAATGCCATGATGACTATCCATTTGCTTGAAACATGTGATAGCTATTGTACACGGAGGCAACGGTGCATGTTTGCCACATGGTTTGAATTGATAAGCAGTGACAAGCATCTGTGGTGGTAATGCTACGTGTGTGTATGTGTGTGTGCAGGTGTCACAGCAGAGTGGCAGTCACTTGCCATGGTGCAGTACAATGTGGGTGCTGGTGTCCTTGAGCCTCCTATCCCTGTGCCCCTGGCTGAGAGGCAGCGGCTTGCCTGGGCAGGGTGTGTATGACTGCAGTGTTGGCAATCGCAACTTGGCTAACAGTTCTTAGATAGCTACTAGTAGTGTATTAGTAGATAGATAGTACATTTCTGTCAGCCATTTGGGCATAGCGTAACAGAAGAAAGCTTCTCTAAATTAAAAGAAAAAAGTTTTTCTCAGAAAATATTGTTTTCCAAAAATTTCTTTTGATAGTGTTTTGCTTCCGGGATTCACATACTGTAAAACGGCTATGGAGGGAACGTCATCCTACCATTAAAAGCTACACTAGAATTTTGATACAAAGAACACGAATATTGTGAATTGTGGGACATAATCAAGTAAACTTGAAATGTTGTTGGCCATGCTTTTATTTCAGTGAGTACTCTGCTCCTGTTAGAAACAGAAAATGCGAAATTCAAGACAATATCAGCTGCATTGAAGTGAAGCGAGTATATTTGCTTGCTCGGCAGCTCAAAATGTGTATTCTGATAGCAAAAGTTTTGAAAACTCAGCACGAGCAACTTGAAGCAAAATATTCTAGATGCTCGTGCATGTACTGGCGAGTGGCTTGGCTTGGTTGGCCAGCGGCCAACAGGCCAACGTGCTTATTGCATATGACCACTCTGATTGCATATGTCGTCAAAATTCACAGAACACCCATTGCTGGCATCACACTTGCACTTCTTTTTCATAGACCCAATAGAAGTTTATTTTACACCGATGTTGGTATGTGTGCTTATAATGAATGCTATTGGATATAATGAAGATATTTTCCTGTCAGATGTAACTTAATTGTAATCGGGTTCGGCTATGAAACAAACAAGACTCGACTTTTTTCTTGATGCTGTCAAGTTTAGTGACATTGCGTACCTTTCGTGCATTGGTTCCAAACTGCTGGTGCATATTCCAATATTGGTTTTGGGAAGGCTCTGTAGGGCAGCACTGTTATGTCCATTGTAGGTTTTCCCAGTGTACTTGAATGCCTGTATTTTTTAATAATACCTCTGCCTTTTTCTGAATGCAAGTCACGTATTCATTCCATTGGTGATTAGATGTCATTCTCACCCTTAAATATTTAAAGTACAGTAGGCTTACGATATTTCGACTCCGGATAATTATATATTTTTTTATTGAGTCAGTCCCAACCCAAGGTCATGGTGGGCAATCATACATTTCTATGAGCCCAAACTTTTGTTATTTTGATCCTAAAATTGGCCTTGGTTGAACAATTTGAACTTGAGCAATCGGTAAGCAAGTGCCTGACCCCTATGGTGACTTGAATAGTGACCCGTTTACTTGCAGCGTCTGTCTCGGCAGAGCTTAGACGACAGTTAATGCATTGAACATGCCTCAAAAATCTCCCATTGAAAATGCTTATTTTCGACCTGCCCTAGGAGGATTTTCAGGCAATAGCCCTAGTTCGCAATGGCTGATTGCGGTACTTATCCAATTCTAATGCCCTCCCCCTCTTTTTTTACCATAGAGAATTGTCTGAAAACTGCATTCACGGCTGTATTGTGGCAAAATTGGCGTTGAGAAACCAGTCGCCGCTGTTCAACACGTGTTAGACTATTAGACCCATGTCCATTTTGCATGCTAAAAAATCAAGTGCACGTTAGATATCCGTTTTCTTTCGGGGCTTTAATATTATCTCTGCTTTAGTTTTCCACTTTGGACCCATAGAAAACTGATGCACGTTTGATTCTGGGTGTGTTAGAATCGGGAAACTATCGCCTAATGAATCAGCAGTGTGTTTTGACATCAGATAATTCGATCAGATAATTCAGTCAGTTTCGTTGGTCCCGTCAGAATCAAAATAACAGAAGCCGGCTGTATTGGCCAACTTTCAAACATTTACATATAATGTGACAAGTGAATGTTAATGAATTGGTTTCAGTGTGTTATGTGCATTGCTAGTGTTTTCTTATATTTAATTTTTATCTTTGTGCAAAGTCACATTGCTCAAATATCATCCAAAGGATTTACTTAATGGTGCTTAATCACTTGGGCTGCAAATCTGATTGTAAAGTAAGCAGTTAACAAAAAAAATGTGCTTTAACTGCTTTATTGCGAACTATGTCGTTACGCTCTATGGTAGCGTGGTGGCTATGATATTGCGCTGCTTAGATCGAGGTTGTGTGTTCGATCCCAGCCGTAGCAGCTGCATTCTTGATCGTCGCGAAATGCAAAAACGCTTGGGTGCTTAAATTTTGGTACATAATAAAGAGCACCAGGTACTCAAAATTCGTCCAGAGCCTTCCACTACGGCATGCTACATAATCATCATAATTTTATAGCTTTAGCATGTAAAAGCCCCAGAAAAAAAATTTTCATAAATAATTTTAATTGTTTTTCATAAAAAGCAAGAGCAATAATGGCCAACAAGATACCTTGCAGGATGCCCGATATTCTGGGCACGATGTTTCAGTTGACATCATCAGTTTCAAGTTTTTGGTGCTTAAGTGTTATCAGAAAATAATTCCGAGGGTAGTCCTCAATTTAAAAAGTAGCTTGGGACACACAGTATAACACATCTTTAAAATCAAGGAATTGGATCCTGACTACACGTGCCTAGAACTGCTGCAAGATTAAAGCAGCATGAAGACTTCTTAGTGAAAGCCGTGTTGTTGGCTATCAGGGAAGTTGTTTTCTTTAACACAATTACCCAGGCAAATGCTAAAAAATGATGCGCTAAAAGTTTTTGCCCAGAGCAAGGAGCAGGGCCAGTGTACTGGGTGTTGGAATTGTTCTTGCATTCTTTCAATCATTTGGCACATCTGCACTGTTAAAGTGAATTATTAAATGCCAAACATGAAAGAACCTTGTGCAGTAGTCAGTGTCCTCTTCACTGCATACATGGGCACAACAAAATTTCCTCTTGTAAATTTCTGAAATCCATTCAAGAAGTTTGTTGCTGCTTTATGCGATTGCTAGGTTTGACAGCGGATGTTGTGCAGGTACACAGACGAGGGATCACTTGTGTATGTCGACTCTGATGGTGTCGTCTCCATCCTTGGCTCCTCTTATGGATGGAATCCTGTTTGCAACACCCGAGACAATGTGAGTACCCCTGCTGGTCACGTTGGCTCTTCACTTTGGGCTGAAATAGTTCGCCCTGGCTGTAGAAACTTGAGTACAGTCAGCTCTTAATAGTTTCTGGCTGGAAGATGAGCTGAGCTCATCTTCCAGCACTTGCACTTGCAAGTGTGCACTTTTTTGCAAGTGCACACTTGCAAAAAAACCCGAACCATGATCCCAACTCCTCCAGCATTGTTTTGTTACTTATGCAGCCCTCAAGGAGATTTGAGCTTGTTTGTTTCTCTGCAATTGTAAACGACACCAGATGGTATAAGGAGCCTGTTGAAGTGGGAACCTGTGAACATAGGCTTTTTGGTTGTGCCACCAGCCGTCTACTTCAAAAGCCATCTACAAGAGAGGAGTGAACTCTTCGAGTCGTGTTGAAAGGGAAAGAAAGCTTGACAAGTTAGAGCTGAACTTCTTCAAGGCAGAGCGATTTTGCGATACAGTGCGTCGTGTTGGAACTTGTAAATAGGAAAAGCAAACGCAAAAGTGAAACTGACCTGTGTACGGTGAAGCCCATCTTCATTAAGGTTTAATAAATCTTTTTTTCTAATAAGCTTTGCCTTTCTGACATAAGCTTTTTGCTTTTTTATTGTCCTTAAAGGGTTAAATTTATGCTACCGAAGCGTACACACGCTCTGTTTGTGCTGCCAAAAGCCGAGTCGATTCTGCAAGCGACAGGACAAGAGGGGAGAGCGTCTCTTTCTGCATTCCCAAGAGAAGTGAACAGTTGGGAGGGCGAGTTTGGCAGCTTTAGGCGACATGGTCATTGCGTGGCCCTAAATCATTGCATAGGATTGACTGGCATGCTCCTAAGTTGTTTGTGATACCACGTGACTTCCACTTCTGCATTCAGCAACACATTAAGTCTCTCTTTTCATGTCTGAAGCTAGGCTGGACATTTAGGCTGGGCTGGACATTTAGGACGAGTCGTATGAAAGGTGCTGTGGCTGATTGTTTGTGGTGCTCTCGAGGAGTTGAAGATTCATACCATGATTAGAAAGTTGATAGCTACCTAAATAAGCACGCACGCACATGCATGCACGCACACAAACAAACAAAGTGAAACAGAAAATTTTCACGTCAGTACATCTTTAAATTTGTACTCACATTATATTTGTGCAAATGCGGTATATTTGTGGGCAGAATAAGTTCATTCAGTGCATGCACTGCTCTGTTTTGATCCAAAGGCTTGTGGCTTGTGGGAGCTGTAGAAAAAACCAGACAAGTTGCATCTTCAAAGCAGTGCTTAGTTCTCATACCCATCATGCGGATTCAATTGCTGAATTGATGCACTGCACGTCTCAAGCACCTACTTTGTAGGAGCATTGCCAACACTTCGAAGAACATGGAAAAATTACATGGTTTCGTAAGGTGAGATGCACATTAGGGTCATCACCCCTGTGTACAGTTGACTTTCATTAATATGCCTCGGTTAATTCAACTTTTTGATTATTTAGAACGCATTAAAAGTGTGTAGTGCACTTTTTATGCCACCCGCGTTGTGAAACAGATAGGTGAAGATGCTTATTGTGATAGGGTTGGCAGCAATGCACAAAGCTGCAAATGAGGCATGTGGCGACCCACGAGATTCAGTGGTACCAGAATAGGAGACCGAGCACGCACCAGCATTTTCATGTGACGCAGGTAGGCGAGTAATGCGGGTGAAGCTGCTGCAGCGAGCAGTTACTGTTCTCAATCATGCGAGCCTCGCGCCTTTTCTTGTTTAGATGGGATCTAGCGGCTGGAAAACATATATGATTGCAGTTTGGAAGTGTACTGAACGTTGGTGCTGAAAGATTGTGTTTTCTGAGAACATATGAACCAGTAAGAAAGAAGCGTAACTGTATTGTGTCATTTTCTGTGTTCTCAATCGCAAATGTTGGCACTGGGAAGTCGTATGAGACAGGATCATATCAACAAGGCTCTACTGTATACTGTGGTTACCTCTGATTTGTCCGTGTGATGTAGTCCACAAGGTATGCTTTTGCTTCTTGTTCCACCTGCGCAGAATGAGTTCACAACATTGTAAATAGGGATGTGAGCTTCGTGCAAGAAGTGCTGAGCTTGTCCAGGACTAGCATGGAACTCGTCTAAACTTGTCTTAATTCTGATGCCGTCTGCAATGCAAGAACAATCATGTGCCAAGATATCTGTGTGGGTTAGACGACCCTTGGCCGTCCAGGATGCCTCTCGTTGTTTGTGTGTGCCCTTGTAATGAATTACGAACGCATGTGATGCATCAGAGAGACCACTTGTGTTTCCTTCCATCTTGATGGCCCTGTCATGTCTTGCTTTGCAGGTGAAGAGCCAGTCAGACCACTACTTCGTGCTGGGTGTGAGCGAGACGCGCCAGCAAGTTCGGTAAGTCCCGAGCCGTGTCACAGCGGATAGGCCTCAGTGGTGCTCATCTTCGTTGCAGGGCCCTGATGTGCAAGGGGTCCCGTTACCCGCCCACCTTGCCGCGACCTGTCATGGTCGTGCTGGACTTCAGCCTGCCTTTCCTGGGCACGGACTCCGAGAAGGGACGGCTGGAGGTGCTCCTTTTTGCAGCGTGCTCCTCTAGGCCAGAGGCCACATGCTTGCATTTGATTACTGTTCAGGACAGCATCTAGCACCTTAATTTAAAGGGACTCTTAAGGGATACACTAAATTGGGTTAAGCTTTAAAAAATTATCCCAAAACTCCATTTGTGTTAATTTTACAGTAAGAGGTTGATTATTAGTATTGTAGTAGAGTAGTTCACTAATACGGTTCAGATTGGTTTTCTCTGTGGTTTTGCTTTTAAGACTTTCATAAAGAGAATAGACAGTATGCCTCACTGTAATAAGTAACTCTTTTACTTTGTAACATTTCTAGGGCGAACATGATAAGTCACACCTTCTTATAAATTGTTTTCATCTCATTTACTTCTGATAGTGTATCTAACTAGCTCATGCTGAGAGAGATCTTGAAAGTGAATAGTCCATGGCGGAGCTTTTGCTTGTGCTCATGTCATGTTTGCTTGCTTCAGCTGCCTGGTGCAGCACAGTAATATTAGTTAGAGCAGCGTAATGGATTCTACATAGGGTACCCTGTGCTTAAAGGAGCCCGTTTTAAGCATGCCGTCACACCAGTTTCTCACTTGCAACTGCGAGGTCTGAGTGTTGCTAGTTAAGCTGATTTCTGTCCTGAAGGCTGTCCTGATTTTCGTCCTGGAGACTGCGAAACCATGGCTGCTGTAGAGCAAGGAACGCTCAAAGCAGCACCTATGGCTGCTGCTAGCATTTGTAATACTTCTCTCAGTTATGTCGTGGTAGAACAATGGGTGACTGCCAAGATGTGCGGCTACGTGCTTGCGCATCCTCCACTCCCCTTGTTTCTTCTTTATTCACTTGGGTTGCAGCGTGGCATCTTTGGAATGAAATTAGATGTAACCATGAAGGTCAGTTTCATGCAGACACAACAAAAGCAACTTCCATAACATGTTGTTTATGATCCATCTTTCATATTCTTCAGTGCGTCCCTTTTGTAGAGGCAGTTTGTGTACAACAACCACCATAACAAAACCGAATATTTTCACCTCAGTTGCTTTAAATTGGTGAAACTGGTATTCACAGGGGTTAGGCAAGCTTAGTGTTATGGCAGAAAAAAAGAAATGGTTTCAGCGAAACAAACACAATCTGCAAATTGTGGTGTCCTTTGCCTGTTTTGTGGGTGCAAACCTGTCTGGGTGGTTGGAACATGCATGAAAAACATGATTGAGTCGAATCTGATAGCGCACTCCAAATAACAGGCGCCTTGCTGGCAGTAGTTCAAGATTATCGGCTGGCAGAAACTTGGCAAGCTATAAACCAGCAATTTTTTCACCCAACCCACCAGCATCATAGACTGCCAAGGAATTTTCATAAAAACAGTTGGGGAACACCTAGAAAATGGGTAGTTTCAAAATGCCAACATGGTAGAGGAGACACACAGAGGATTGGTGCAGTTAGAACAGCAGAGCGCCTGTGCACATCTTAGGCCTAAGTTGTAGCAGCTAGGCGTTCTTGTTGACAGGAGGAGCTGTGGCGTGTGTGGTGCCTGGAGGATGCCATGCGACGTGCGGGCGAGGAGGGCCGTCAGCTGGCCGACGTCTGCAACCGGAGGCAGCTGCTGCTTCTCAAACTGTTTGCGGTGCGCACCATCCCTTGCTTGCATTCATTTGAACTGCCGTGGGTACAGGCTTTGCTCAGTGAATTCAGTTTTCAGCTTTGTTTGTTTGCCAGTGGTTTTGAATTGTAGATGCAATGCTCTCCAATGTGCCAGTTATGTGTGAAGCTTTTCATGCCACAATGTTGTAAGAAAAGTGTTGATAGATGGCATCATTGTACCAGACCATTTTATTTGAACTTGTAAGGTGCTCTGAAAAAGAAACTGGCTTGTAGAAACGGATACTGCAATTGCTATCACTAAGTTGTGTGTGTTCGATCGAACTGTGGTGATTCTTTGACTGCTTATTTTTAAGTGTTTCTTGGTACTTCCAGTACCATCTACGAAATGTGACCGGGCCTGACCTCTGCAAAAAGGAGGTCCTAGTACAGACCCTGACTATGGGATCTCCTTTCCCTTTTTTTAAGGGATCTCCAATGCAGACATTGTAATTATATGACTATAACCCTGTAGCGGCAGCAGCATCGGCGTCGCACGAGAGTTGACGCAGACGCTCGCGTCTACACGAGGCTCGAGCGGCTGGCGCGTTCCGGCGCGGGCTAGCGTTCCGAAGATCATTTAAAAAGAATGCTACGCTAAGCGATCGAGGTCGGTTCTTCCTCTCCTGCGAGAGCCCGAGACTTTACCGGTCTACGTGGTCGCTCGTCGCCACAGTTTGGTGACCCGGACGTGATATTGCCATACGCTCCTGTGGTAGAGACGACCATGGACCAGACCGACGCTACGAGAGCTCAAGGCCAGAACCCTTCCGAGGAACGCGGTGAGCCCTCCTGTTCCGCCATCGCCGTCCGCCTCCCACAGTACTGGGACCAGCATCCTTCGGCGTGGTTTCTTCAGGCCGAAGCGCAATTTCAAGTCGCTGGTATCCGCTCTCAAGCCTCGAAGTTCCATTACGCCGTCGCAGCGCTCTCGCCCGCCGCCATTGACGCGGTAGCAGATTTGTTGAACTCCCCATTGTCTGCCGCCGCCTATGACGATCTCAAGGCAGCACTGCTACAGCGCACAGCAGCTTCACAGCGTTCTCGCATCCAGCAGCTTCTGTCCGCTGAAGAACTCGGCGACCGACGCCCTAGTCAACTTCTTCGCCGAATGAGCCAGCTGCTCGGAAACAACGCGAGATCCATCGACGACACGCCGTTGCGCGAACTGTTTTTGCAACGACTCCCGGCTAACGTGCAGATGGTCCTGGCGACAGCCTCTACCATGGACCTTACCGGACTTGCCGCTTTGGCCGACAAAGTCATGGAAGTAGCCACCCCAACCATCGCAGCCACGTCACCGTCTCCGGGTGACAATACAACCGCTCTGCAAACTCTTCCCTGCTCTTCTGCGGTGCAATCTCCGCTCGACTCCTTGTGTGAGCGCCTGGAACGCATCTTCTGTGGACCGGAGCATCGCCTCACGTCTCGTCGCCCACGCAGCCGTAGTTCCAGCAGATCAAGACGCACGGGCACTCGCAATGGAGCCTCAACTACAACGCCTGGCGTTTGCTACTACCACCGCCGTTTTGGAAACGACGCTCGTCACTGTCGGCGTCCCTGCGCTTGGCAGGGAAACAGGCCGGCCGACCTCTAACGGCGACGAGTGGTCCGGCCCAGCACACAAGTCGCCTTTTCTACGTGACGGACAGAGTTACGGGACAACGATTCTTAGTCGATACAGGTGCTGACGTCAGCATTCTCCCCGCCCAGCGCTCCGACCGAAAAGCGACTCCTGTGTCGTTTTTGCAAGCCGTCAACGGCACCAAGATTCCAGTTTTCTCGTCACGCTCCGTCATGCTAAACCTTGGCCTTCGACGAGCGTTCCGCTGGATCTTCCTGGTTGCAGACGTCCGTCATGCAGTCATTGGAGCAGACTTCTTGCATAACTTCGGACTCCTTGTGGACATCCAACGACGCCGTCTCGTCGACTCCGTAACCCAGCTATCCGTTTCCGGCGTCCCATCATCAGGCACATCGCCCATAGCGCCTATTTTTGCCATGTTGGAGGAACCTTTCGCCGCGCTCCTACGCGAGTTTCCCACTTTGACGCGCCTGCCGGACTGGACGCAACCGGTACAACATGACGTGTGCCATCACATCGTCACCTCCGGCCCACCGGTCTACTTCCGACCCCGGCGTTTGTCCCCGGAGAAACTCAAGATCGCTCGCGTGGAGTTCGAACACATGCTGCAACTTGGCATCATCCGCCCTTCTTCCAGTAACTGGGCATCACCACTTCACATGGTGCCTAAGAAGACGGGCGACTGGCGCCCCTGCGGCGATTACCGGGCACTAAACAACGTCACAGTTCCTGATCGCTACCCTCTACCGAACATTCAGGACTTCACGGTAGCGTTGCACGGTGCGACGATCTTTTCTAAGATCGATCTCGTTCGCGCCTACCATCAACTACCGGTCGCTGAAGAAGACATTCCCAAGACCGCCATCACCACGCCCTTCGGTCTTTTCGAATTTCTCCGCATGCCTTTCGGTTTACGGAACGCGGGCCAATCCTTTCAGCGTTTCATCGATTCCGTCACCCGAGGTCTGCCTTTCGTTTTTGCATACATTGACGACCTCCTCGTGGCAAGCTCTTCGGCCGAAGAACATCTTCACCACTTGCGGTTGTTGTTTTCACGCCTTGCCAGTAAAGGAATTGTCATCAACGCCGCCAAGAGTGAATTCGGTCAAACCGAACTCGAGTTCCTCGGTCATATCGTCGACGCTAACGGCATTCGACCTCTGCCGTCCAAGATTCGCGTCATCGAAAACTTTCCCCGACCGACCACACTCACCAAGCTTCGCCAATTTCTCGGATTCGTCAATTTCTACCGCCGATTCATTCCCGAGTGCGCACGACTTATGGCTCCGCTAGACGCTCTCCTGGTAAACAAGCGCAAACAAGTGCTTCAGTGGACTGAAGAGGCCGCAGACGCTTTCGCAAAAGTCAAGTCTGCCCTCGCCGACGCCACGCTGCTTAGACACCCAAAGCCAGACGCACCCACTGCCATCATGACCGACGCTTCAAATACCGCCGTTGGTGCCGTTCTGCAGCAATTCATCGACAATGAGTGGCATCCACTCGCTTTTTTCTCCAAGAAACTGAAGCCTGCGCAGTCCCGCTACAGCGTTTTCGGCCGTGAATTACTCGCTGTTTACCTGGCTATCAAGCATTTTCGCCATTTCCTCGAAGGCCGTGCATTCACTGTCTTGACTGACCACAAGCCCCTTGTGCACGCAACGAATCGTTCGGCGTCCTGTTACTCGCCCCGCGAGATTCGACAGCTTTCCTACATCTCCGAGTTTACAACAACGTTCCGCCACATCAAGGGCACCGACAACATTCCAGCTGACGTTCTGAGTCGTGTCAATGTCGTTTCCACGTTGACATCGGAACCTTTCATCATCGAGGCCGACTTACTCGCCAGTCAACAGCGTGACGACACTGAACTTCGCACACTCCGGAATTCGTCAACGTCCCTGAAATTGGAAGACGTCGTTGTGACCCCAGATGGTACGTCTATCGTCTGCGACACTTCTAACGACACACCTAGACCATACATTCCGGCATCTCTTCGCAGACGCCTATTCGAAACCGTGCACAACCTGTCGCACCCTGGCATACGCGCGACACAGAAGCTTCTTTCCAGTCGTTTCGTTTGGCCTCGGCTAAACGCGCAAGTTCGCGATTGGGTTCGCTGCTGTTTGTCATGTCAACGTTCGAAGATCCAGCGTCACCCCATTCCGCCTGCCAAGTCTTTTCTTCCACCGGATGCTCGTTTTGACACCGTACACCTGGACCTCGTCGGCCCTCTTCCACCTTCGAAAGGATACTGCTACATACTGACATGCATCGACCGTTACACACGGTGGCCAGAAGCTACACCTATATCTGATATCTCAGCGCCCACTGTTGCAGCAGCGTTCGTGTCTACGTGGATAGCAAGGTTCGGCTGCCCATCCACAATAATCACAGATCGCGGTCGACAGTTTGACTCAGCGCTCTTCAACGAGCTACTCAAACTACTCGGAACGACACGTTTTCGCACAACTGCTTACCACCCGCAGTCCAACGGACTAGTTGAACGTTTTCACCGGCATCTCAAGGCCTCCCTTATGGCACATGAATCGCCGGAGAAGTGGGTCCTGCATTTGCCTCTCGTCTTACTTGGCATCAGAGCCGCACTCAAGAGCGACCTAGGTTGCTCCTGTGCTGAGCTAGTCTACGGCACCCACCTACGCCTTCCGTGCGATTTCTTTGTCGCCACCCCCCAAACGCCTATGCCATCACCTGCCGAATACGTCGCCGACCTGCAAGCCTTCTTCAGCCAGATGCGCCCCGTGCCTACACGTTCACAAGAAGCAAGGTCCCCGTACGTTTCTCCCGCACTCAGCTCTGCTACCCACGTTTTCGTGCGTAACTGTGCCGTGCGGAAGCCTCTACAACCACACTACTCCGGGCCATATTGTGTTCTAGAGCGTCGTCCGACGACGTTTGTTGTCAATGTCAACGGCCGATCAGACACAATTGCCCTGGAACGTCTCAAACCCGCCTACATCGAAGCACCCGCGCCATCAGCTCCACCTGTATGCGACGCGACCCTGCTGCATCCTTCGTCGCCGCCTGCGCACGTGACACCCAAGACCAACGCGAAGACACGCCGCGTCACGTGGACTTTCCATCGTTCGTCGAACTTTCCTCCTCTCTAGGGGGGGAGCCCTCTGTAGCGGCAGCAGCATCGGCGTCGCACGAGAGTTGACGCAGACGCTCGCGTCTACACGAGGCTCGAGCGGCTGGCGCGTTCCGGCGCGGGCTAGCGTTCCGAAGATCATTTAAAAAGAATGCTACGCTAAGCGATCGAGGTCGGTTCTTCCTCTCCTGCGAGAGCCCGAGACTTTACCGGTCTACGTGGTCGCTCGTCGCCACAACCCAAACTTTCTGTCACATTTTCAGGCTTGAGAAAGCTTTTCATAGTAATAGGTTCACAACTATGCCCTACAACATATGTAGGTGCAGGTAGTTTCGCATATCTCCACAGCAGCTTGCTCATTACATGTGCCAGACATCCTCTTTTGGGCCCGAAAACGCATTATGCACCTTTAGTTTGAGATGTAATATCTTCAATTACTGCAGCAGCTCAATGGCTTTGGTGTTTTGCTGCTCAGCATGAAATTGTGGATTCTATTCTTGGCCCCAGCATCTGCATCCCTATGGGGTGCAAAAACACTTGTGGACTATTCTTAGCATGCATTAAACGACCCCAGAAGTTTGTAATGAATCTGGAGCCCTAAAATACCAAATACCAATACCTCCCTTAGTCTCTGTTATCTTGGGATGTTAAAGGCCAACTGCAAGGAAACTTTCGACCGTGTAAAAAAAAAGCCCTATTTCTATAGATTGTAAATACTGTATAGAGCGGTCTAAGCACAAAATTACGTGTTTTAAGTTTGAGTGGCTACTGCACAAAAAAAACAGAAGAAAGTAATAGTAATATAGAAACTGAAAAAAAAAAATGATGCTGTAATTGTTCGCTGGTATGCGGAACCTAGAATGTTGCGACACAGTGCAGCTGTTTGGCATGACTTCCGAGATTGGGGGCATCTGCGGCACGCTCGAGGCGACATGCACGTGTCTAGGTACTAGTTGAAAAAGTGCTCATAAGAAAGTTAAACATTTACCAGCCCTGCAGCTTGGCCAAGAATGCTTCAATAGTAGAGTTGACTTCTGGTTATTCGACCCTAATGGGACCGATGAAATTGATTGAGTTATCCAACGGGTCGAATTGAACAAGATGCAGAAAAAAACTTCAAAACACAGTCGATTCACTTTGCAGTCTTTTGTCCTATTCTAACACACCCCCGAATCAAACATGCGCTGACTTTCTATGTGTCAAAAGCAGAAAACTAACGTAGGAATGAGGTTAAAGCTCCTAAATGAAGTATAAATCTAATGCGCAACCTGATTTTTTGGCAAGAAAAATTGTTGCACAATGGCAGCCTGTTTTCTAAAGTCAGCTTTGCTAACTCCGCCGCAATACATTCGTGTTATGCAGAAAAGCATACAACCGTTGCGAAGGCATTTCGTGTCCAATTGCACGGCGCAGGCAATTTTTGGCATAATAAGAAAAGAAGGGCGCACATTAGAATTGGGTAAATACCAGAATCAGACATTGTGAGCTATGGTTATTGCTTGAAGATATTTCTAGGGTGGGCCGAAGTAGGTGTTTTCAACGAGACAATGTATGTTTCTGCATTCACTAAGCTCTGCTGAGACAGACGTTACCATGAAAGGGGTTGCTACAGAGGTCAGGCACATTCGTGCTGACTGTTCAAGTTCGAATTATCCAACGAAGGACAATTTTACGATCGAAACAACTGAAAAATAAATTAACGGAAGTGTATATACTACTAATTTGTAATCAATTTCACCAAAGTGAAATTGTGTTGTAGTTGGTCTACACTTTGATCGTAGCCAAAAGGCCGAGAAGCGAGTTGGTCTTTAAACACCATCAGTTGGGTCAATCAATCAATCAGTCCTAGGTTCGCCTTTAAGCCCAATAAGTTGGCTAATCAATCAGTTTTAATATCTTTATTTTCTGGGCAATAAAACTTCCATTCCTGCCTTTATCTGTGCAAATACAGCATAGCAATTTTTTATCCACCATGCTTCGCTGACTGCGTGCAGCTGGCAGCCAAGGCCGAGCGAGAGGTGCGTGCGCTGGACGTGGCACGTCTCATGGACTCTGAACGACTGATCCAGGGAGCAGTGGAGTATGCCTCCAAAAGCCGACGGCTGGTGCTGGCACAGCGCGTCGAGCGTCTTCTGCTTGAACAAGAACCTCAATTTGAAACTGCTCCTGCTGCTCGGTAAGTCTGGGGGTGGGCATTGTCCAAGAACTACTAGTACATAGGCGTGTTCCCCTAGCGGCAGCTCATCTAACATGGGAATGATCACTGGGCTCAATTTTGTGATCAGACCACAGCCTTAAATATGAGCCTGTTGTACTCAGGTTCTTGACCTTTTCCATGCCGTGGACAAGCTGTATCTATCCACATGTTTCTGGTTAAAAAAAAAGGTTAATGAAGAGCTTCGCTCATCAGTGACACTCTTCACTTTCTTGCAATTTTCACTTTCTCTTCGGCGATGCATTTTATTTCTTTAATTTTCTTGCATAGTGTTAAAGCAAACTTTTGCAATGAATCGGCAGAAATTTTTTAAATACGCACTTAAAAGATTGTCTACACTGTTCATGTAGAATGCTGCGCTGAAGAATTTGGTCATTTTTGGCCAGGTTTCAGGATAATAGGGTGCAACCTGGTGGTGAGTGACAAAGTTGACCAAATAGTGGAGCTTGTCTTGTTTGTTTTGTTCGCGCATTGCGGCTTAATTTCTTTTTGCTATTGTCAAAGTGTCAAGCGCTTCTTTGGCTGACAAAAAATAAAAGCAGCAGAGATGATTGTGTACTCATGTGATCTGGCTGTGCTCTTCCTTGACACCACTGTGTCACCACTGCTCTGTAGAGCACAATTAGACCTGTTGCTGGCGAAGTTGATTTACATTTAAATTAACGAGTTACTTGCTGCATTAGCTTGGTAACTGTGACCTTTTATTGCTGAGCATGAAGTTGCAGGTTCAATTTACAGGTTTGATTTGCAGCTGTGCTGGCTGCATAACAATGGGGACAGAATGCAGAAATGCCTTGCACATACAAAGCTTTTGGTGCATAATTAGGATTCACAATTGGTCAAAATTAGTACAAAGTACCACCACTAAGTGTCTTTTGCAACGCCTCGTGTTGCTTTGGAAATTTTTTACGTATAGTGCTATTCGAGGCTATGGCTGCAGGTTCAAGTTGAAATTATCCAAAAATTAATGGCATTTGACTTATTCTCCTTTCGTTGTGTAAGAGGTTGTAGGCTTGCTATTGACATATGAAAAATTTAAGCTGCGATGAATACAACTCATGTTCTGCAACATATCTTGGTAAAACTAGGCAGGACTTCCAAGCTGTTCCATCCATGCGCAAACGTGACCCTGACCAAGCCGACGAAGTGGTGCTGAAGCCCAAGCCACTGCAGCTCTCCAGGAAGAGGCCAGCTGAAGTCACGTGCAAGGAAGGTGGGTTACCTCTTTTAACTTGATAATGCGATTTTGAAGATCGTGATGTACATGTCTTACTTCCGATGAAAGGTAGGCATGTCGAGCAAGCATTTTCTGTCAGGGAGGAGAGGGAACTGAGGAAATGAAAATGCCGCTTCAGGAAAACCACTAGAAGGAGATGCACTCAATTTCTGGATAGCAACAAGCAGACCTTGAAAATGTGAAAACCACTATAATGCCAACTCTCTGTAATTTTTCGTAAAGTTATGAATTTGGGCTCGTATTAAGATTTTACAAGGCTATTGGTGGTTGGCTTACATAGGCTCGTTGCGTCGTCCTCAATTTAAGTAGGACCCTTTTCATAAGCCTGCAGGTTTGTGCCCCGTAAGTGAGTACTGGTAAGACACAGCTGTTATACACCTTTATCTTTAGGGATAATGGCAACCTGCTGTTCATGATCACCAAAAAATCTGACTGGAGCCAAATCAGCGGACGTCTACTGTGTTTCCTACAGTGCACACGAACAATAAGAAATGAAACACAAAAGGAGAGCAGAATTGCATGTTGCATGAAAAAATAGAAAAAGCACCTTTGGAACGAGAACTGAAATTTAGGAAATGGCAATGTGAGCAAGTTGGCAATGGTTCGCAACGACTAGAGAGCAAGGAAACGGTGAAGCGAAAACGTGAGAATGAGAGAGTGTGTATCTGAATCTTTCTGCTAGGGAAGTGCCTTTGATTCAACTGCTTACCAACGTAGGGGCTGGGATAGGACGCAGACGGGAGTGTCTTCTGCCTCACGTGCCAAGTTACAAAGTTGTGGTGCCTGCTCTTTCTTGTTAGTGTCGCTGCCCACTGACGAGCATCGCACCACACTAGAACTACCCGTGACCCGCGGCAACCCATTTAAGGTGACAAAGGTGAGGCTTTGTAAAATATAATACGCATGCATGTGTTAAATTGTACGTTTTTTCACTAACATTGCCTGTGACATGTAGTGCTATGCTGGCTTGTCACTTGATTTATTTAAGGTGTACATTGTTTGTAGATTTGAATGCAATGTCCAGTCAGGTGATTTAGAAACCTCCAGTTATTACATTTGCTAACTATATTCACTTAAGGATACGCACTGCAATTGCACGACTGAAGCTGGGCATTAGTGAGGCCTTGTTCTCTTAGTAGAGGCCCTGATATTAGCTCATCTCTCAAGATAACCACCCCAAATTTTGCTATAATATCCCCTTCAGGTGCCATGGGCACAACTGTGTGCACCAACGTAGTGTGCCAAAAGCAAAAAAAAAAAAGCACCTGTGAAATAATTATATTTAAACTTGGGCATACATCTTCAAACTTTTTTGATTAGAGCTGCACTGCAGATTTGAATATAAGAGTAAAATGTATACGTGAAAAATGTGCAATGCTAGCAAAACGAGTTGGAAGGTAGACGACTGGGTGCAGGAAAAATCCAAGGAAGCTGCTGAAACTAAATTGTTAATGTACAGAATTTGATACAAGGGGAATTAATTTTGTCCTGCAGTGTACAAGGGAAGCTTTTTTGGGACAATTAACTGGGATGCCAGTGCGTGTGTAGATGTGTGCCAGTTCGCTGCAATAAATTCTTGCACACATAGTGCGGTGCATTGAAGTGTCAGAATATCTACGGCACATGACAGCAGGGTTTCATGCCTGGCGACAAATGTGAAGCGTAGCTGCGTGGCACTGAAAGGCAAGCTTGACTAAACACAAAGCCTTCTTGCACTGTGGTAAACAGCACATTCTTAGCCATGGCTAAATTTTAGACATGCAAGTTTATCAATGCTTTTGCTTGCACTTAATACAACTCTGACTTAATCGGTCACTTAATACATGTGGTTTGCCAGCTTCACTAGACCAAGATGACTTTTTTCACTACAAAGGTTTCTTCCCGAACCCATAAGAGTTTCCCTTGTGGCGGCGTGCTAAATTCAGGTGTATGGCTACTTTTCCTTCCACTGTTATCAAATTTGGTGTTCAGCAGTGTGTTCACACCCGACTACATTGTCACAATGCTAAGCAGTGGAACATGTGATAGCTTATTCTGCTCATAGTGAATCTGCAGCATTAAGCTACGATTCCCAAAACATTTAAATAGTAACAGCTTTCAGAACATTTGGTGTATGGTTTATGGAAAGAGAAAGAAAGCGAGCAAAACTCAAAGAAGCCGTCCCGACTTTCCGTTTGCACAGCGAGACATTGGTTCTCTCAAACACCCTGCAAAGGAACTAGACATGTTCCATGCCCAACCCAGTGGTTGCATGGCTTTGAAAGGGTGATTGTCTTGGTATGGCAGCGAAATAACTGCTAGTAGCGGGCCTTGCATTTGAGCACAAGGCTGTTTCTCGCAGTGGCAAGGAGACTGCCAAAGCCAAGTTAACAAAAATCGCAGTGCATGCCATCTACTTGCTGCATCGGGCCAACCCGAAAAAGAATGTAGCAGCCACCTCGAAGGAGGGCCACATGTCCAAAACGGTCTATTGCATGAGCGAAACTGGTCTGTTCACTGCGGATCTGAGAGCAGCACTCCTGTGGTGTGCAGGGAATACCCAGGGCAGCTTTTCAAAATACTTTGTGCATTCTTTTTATTTGAGGGAGAAAAAAAAAAGAAAAGCTGCACAAGCGATAGCACGCCACAAACAACGGGAATTTGTGTTTTCGAATGCATTCCAAAACCTTGCATTAGCATATTTGCTGTAAATTAGAAAGTGAATCATTGCAAACTAATTAAGAACGCAAAATACTGCGTTTGTTCAGATTGCTGCTAACAAAATGTAGTAGGTTTCATCCGCATGGAAAGCTTCTCTATTTTAAACCTTAGTGTATTAGCTGGGCCACTCTGATAGTAGTGTTTTGTGCCAGATAAACAAGTGATGCACTTATGCACCACCATTCACCTAGGGTAAAGGTTTTCACAAGAACATTGAAGTTTGAACTGTAGATGCGATTTAGTGCTCGTCACAGCTAATGTGGAAAGCACAGGTTAACGATATAGAAAGCCACTGCTATGCTGGCATATTGCTTGCCTTTATACCCCTTACACATTTGCTCAGCCACATTCGGGCACACTGCTTGGAGCAGTCGCAGTGAAGAAACTTGCTAATTCGCATCAGTGATACTTTCACTCTGCGTAGTTACTGTGATTACGAACTGGAGTGGCAGTGATGTTGCAGCGTCAAGTGGATCTTCCTACACTGGGTACCGTATTGTGCAAGTATAAAGTAATCGCTGGAATGTTTTGTTGGCCCTCCAGTCGCAGGAGAGCCCAGTGGGAGACGATGCCGCCAATGGTGGCAAGCCTCGAGGAGACGCGGTGGCCAGCATTCGACAGCTGACACTGCAGTTCGGAGCCCGCAGCGACGCTGCCCCTGCTGCCACCAAGTCCGGCGTGCAGCTGTACATGGAATCAATTAGAGCCACACTGCTTGAGGAAGAGCCGGGCCTTGCAGAGGACCAGCTTGTCAGCCGGACGGTGGCGAGATTCAGGGCTCTGTCCCAAGAGGAGCGGGCGGTGAGCTTGGATTTGATTACTCGCGCCCAGAAGTCTGACGTGATCAAAGCCAAGGCAATATTCTGCCTGGTTGAAACACGGCCACGACTGCTGCTAGGATGTCCCGAGCAGCCGAGTTGTACAGCGCTAAAGCAGCACTGCTGGAGAAAGATGGAACTGCTGTTCAGATCCGTTTCCACCATATGATTTTTAGGCACTTACCACTGAGTTACAAACTCCATCTTTAGTTAGCCTTAACCATGTAAATCCACAGAAAGTGTAAGGGAAAATTTAATTCAAATGTAGAAATACAGTAGTAAAGAAAAGGGAAATGAAAGCAAACGAAAAGACAACTTGCTGCAGGTGGGAGCTCAACCCAAACCTGCATTATGCCTTGCATGCTTTACCATTCAAGCTTGCGCGACAGCCATACTCTTTGTTAGCTATGTATGTGTATAAGGTTAAACCTAGGAGTGTTAAGTTATTTTCTCTCTCGTGGCGTTGGCGCATGTGTTCATATTTGGGTCACACCACAAAAGCAGTGAATTCGCATAACCTCTGTAGTTGCGCCAAAGTTTCGGCACTGAGAGGTTGTCTTCTGCTTCACAGAAGAGCGCTACCTTCCCTTTAAGTAATGTTAAACTTGTCGAAATATTTTTGTTGCTGGATGCGCACTTCGGCCCTTTTCAACACTGCAGACATTGTTAAATGTTGATCATGCGAACAGTATGGCACCCCTATTTCTTTGGCTAGAAACCTTGGACTGCATCCCATTCGTGGACATGCATGCCTTAGACATATAGACTGCATGTACACAGTTGGCCTCCCTAATTTGCAGCAGTATACAGATTTTGATATGTGCATGATTGCTTGTAATCTTGTTGCATCTGTTTCCATAAAGTAAAGGCAAACAGCAGGACCTGTCCACAGCAGTGCACTACTGTATGGTAAAATAGAAAATGTGAAACTTTTAGCCCTCATGACATGTTATACAATAGTAATCCCTTTGCCAGCAATATGAAGGATGTTTTGGCCATCATATTCTCAGAACGCTTTACATGTCCCATTGGAGCAAAACATGCTATGGCTTCAGCCAAAAAGCAAAGTGTTTCACTTATACAAGAACCTCATTTCAGTTAAAGAATGAGGCTTGTTTGTATCAGCCAAAATTACCTGCACTGGCCCCAGCCTCCATTGCAGCAATGTGTAAGAAATGTTACCTGTGATTACAGCAGTGGCTAGTATGCTTTTCTGTAGGCCAGTGACGTATTGCTACAATCACATTTTTGGAAAGTATCGGTACATCATACTTTTAATGCACACCTTTAGTTGTATTGTCACAACTTGTGAACTGACTGAAGGCAAAAAAAAAAAGGAAAACTGCAGTATCGAACTTATTTTCCTAAAAATCAAATTTCTGTGCAGAAAATGTCGCTTGTCAACAATATCTGAGCCAGTGATCACGTGCAATTTTGTCGCCATCTTTGAGGCTGCATTCACCTCTTCACAACAAAACTGCAGTTGCATGCGATGCTGTCGAAGGAGCCACATGGCGCATGAACTATGATTTCAAGAAAAATGTGTGGATTTTGGTGCAAGTTGTCGCGATGGCACGTGCAGGAGTGGAACAGCCGGGCCAAGCAGCGGTCACAGAGTCCTGTGCGTGCCGCCAAAAGACTCCGACCCGCCGTATGAACGCACTCTCGTTAGCCCAGGGTCAGCTGGGCAGTCCGTACTCGTCCACCTTCTCTAGGAGGCTGCAGACTATGGCCGACTCTACCTGCAAGCAGCAATTAAAAAGCCCCCGTTGCGGTCACGTGGTGCGTGTGCTCCTAGTGATCAAGGCTCACCCCGAGGATGTACTCGCAGGTGCGCGGCTCCAGCAAGTACAGGGACACACTGTCGAGGTTGCCCTTCGCCTGGCGGCACCTGCAGTTGAACAGGAGATGCACCACAGGCGCCTAGGCATTTATTCCCCTAAGCCTAAAGTGAATTTCTCGATAAAGGCAATTTTATTCTCCGTCTACGAATGTGAGTAGAAACTGAGGAGTGCAGTCCAAACAGTACACTCATCTATTTAGGTTAGTGTATCTCAATTACAAGTCTGTGTACAGTCGAAAGACCACTTGCTGTACTGAGTGTTTTAACACAGGTTTCTCCTGTTTACTCAATAGGAGAAGGTTATCTGTATGTGGCACCAGAAAGTAACCGAGGACCATGCTGAATTTGCCAAACAAATTTTCTTTGTGATGACAAAACTAAAGTGTCCTGTCTCAATTCTTGTCACACTGTGTCATTAGTCTCGTTGCAAACATTAACACTGTAGCGTTAAATTATAAAAAATTAATTGTATAGTGGGGTGTGAAAACCACAATCTGATTATGAGGCACTTAATATGGGAGGACTCTGCATTAATTTAACTACCTTCAGTTATTAATGCGCATCTAAATCTAAGTACACGAGCTTTCTTGCATTCCACCCCCATCAAAATTCAGCCGCTCCGACATAGCCACTGGGCTGTCACACTGTAGTATTGGCAGATTGACATGGCGCAATTTGATGGCTAGCACTCAGTGCAGTCCTCACCAGTACGTTTGATCTTGCAAGGTAGGGGTTGCTTCAAAGACAGTATCCCTATACTTGTGATATAGTATGTCACACTAATTAAAACTAGATCATGTTGAGGTCTGGCTGTAGTAAATCAATGAGAGGATCACAATGCACTATAACCAGTGGCAGCACTTACTTCAGGAGGACTTCCACTGTGCGAGGCTTGCCCGTGAGGTCGCAGGTGTCCCCGGATCCATAAAAGTGCGTTAGGTACCTGCAGCAGAACAGCATGCCCTACCGTCTTATCCACACTCAATACATGTTGTTCAGCGCAACTCACACTTCTATTGAAAAGCCTTTTGCAATGTAAACCTTCCGACTCTGGATTCCAGAGGGTGTTTGTTGGGGTTCAGGCAGTAGAAGACTGCCATGCTTTTTCAGATAATGTGTGGAATACGACCACATCTCTTGTGCAAAGTGAGATGCAGAATCGACGAGGATGGGCACCCTTTTATGGATGTTTTGATTTGTTGTAAACGGTGTGCCAAATATCAAGCTGTCTGTAAAAGAGCGCTTGGAGCGCAATTAAGAATTCTGGTCATGCGGCTGCTGGGACATGTGCTTTTCTAGCGCCTGCTGCAGGCCGTAGTGGGAGTAGCATGCACTGCATGGCATGCCATGGTTGTCCGCCATGTTTGATTACAAGAGAAACAGTGTGAACTGTTCTGCTTTTGGCCTCCGATGGCTTTGGCAAGCGGGTAAATGCTCATCTCAGGCACAGATCTTGAGTGGGTTCCACACTGTTGCAATAAGGTTTGGAGCACAACAGAAACCAGTCAAATTTACCATTAATACGCCTGCTATGTTGCTTGTGCTACAAATTGCCTTTTTTCATGTCAGTGAAATTTTCAGCTTGGGCAAATGTAGCAAAAGGAGTTTCTTTTAAGTATGAAACTACAAACAGCAGCACACTGTGCAGATGAGCAAGACTTTATAAATAGCTTCATTTGTTTTGTGTAGATACTTCACACAGTAGCTCAAAATAACTGATGACACCTCAACATAATAGTTTCAGGTTCTATTGGCCAAAAACATTTCGATGAGAGTTGCAGTGAAGTTCAATTTCGTTCTTCATCCTTTTAATGGCACAAACGTCTGATGACATGCTACAGGCACACAATCTGGCAAATATCCCATTCAATTGTGAGGTATGATACACTGTCAATAAATATGTAGACTTTTTTTTAAAATGTGCTGCAGAATTGGCATGTTGAACTTTCCCCGTATAGCAATACTCTGAAGAGAAATGGAGCCACTTTAGTTAAAGCGGTCCTAACCACCCCTCAAGCTTCATGAAAAGACAGTCCATGGATAGCATACGCTGCTGCGAACATCTCAGCCAAGTTTTGCGAGGCGTGTGGAGTTTGTAAGCATAGCGTGAAGTCGCCTTTCTCTAAAATGCTCTTCTCGTCACTCTTTACTGGACACTTTATTTCATAATATAGTGGATTTGCGCACGCGGCTGCTATTAGCCAACATCTGACATCAAGAAGGGTGTTTGGATCAGTCTGCTTCTTCTTACTGTTACTGTGTATATTTATTGACGAAGTTTAATGAACTGGACGAAGTAAGCGAAAATCTATCAAATTTCCATAATAGTTACCTACTTCCGGAAGAAGCTGGGCCACGGCAGCCCACATAGGAAATAAACTTTGGCCATCCTGCTTATTGGTGTTGTAGCCGTGGGGTCTCGCCAGTTTCGAGTGGTTATGAACGCTCAGCTTGCCAGCGCGTGCGCACTCCTGGCTGCTGCTGGTTAGACACCTTGACAGACTTATTGATAGCGCTTCAAAATGCTCAAGTTGGATGTGGCTACTATCCGTTGGTGAAGCTGGTGAAACACAAAGCCCGCCCACACCATGGTCAGACGACCATATGAGTGCGAGCACGCACTCAAGCCCTGTCGTGCACAAAGCAAACGCAGCGCATATGCGCTGCGGTCTGCCATGACGAGTCCACTGGCTAAGACTGCATTATTTAAAAAATGATGGTAGCACTAAAAGGGACGAACACACGGTGAAAAGACGATACGACGACGAGGGAACGCTTGTCGTCGTGTCGTCTTTTCACCGTGTGTTCGTCCCTTTTAGCGCTACCATCAGTTTTTAAAGAATGTGTCACCAACTAGCACAGCACCAAGTTTTATTGAAGGTTACTGCGGCTTGCTGAGAACAGCAGTGGCTCGTCGTAGACACCAAAATTGGAAGTAGTGATGTCTACGTTATCCAAAATCAAATTTGAACTGTGCACCATGGTGACTTTCAGTAGAAGGAGCGTTGTGGGCACACCCCGCTCTACCGTAGCCTTCGCAGTGCAAAGCGAGTGTTTGATTGCCAAGAACTCTGCTTTGGCTGAAGGCATTGAAGTACTCTTCGTGGCAAAGTATTTCTGAAGTAGCCTGTTTAACTTCAAATGAATTTCTCCAGGCCCCCTTTAAGCAGAAGGTTCAATCGACCCCAGCTCAGTGTATGTCCTTGCAACTACTCCACAGAACAAATTATGTGCACCATGACTGAATGGGATACTGCATAGCAAGGTATCACTGGAGTAAGGATTGGGGAACAGAATTAGTAGGTGACAGACATTAAGAAAAAATGTCACGGTCACAAAAAAAAGTCTACTAATTTGTCCATAGCCAGTTAATCCATCAAGACCATGCACATCTCTATTGCATGGGGGAAAAAAGAACTTACAATAGACTAATGAAGGCCTTAGCAGAACAATGCTAAGGTCTCCTTTATCAGGCTTTCTGCTCGCCACATTTGTGCCCATTCAACAAGATATGCAACAATATGCAAAATATCATACTTTCCTGCCTCAACACATTAGGGCAAGAGTGAGTAAATAAGGGCAAGGGCACCCTCACATGTTAGGTTTTGCAATAGGTGACTCAAAGTCCAGGCCTACAAAGGAGCTCGGGTTTTTCGGTACAAAATTTTTAACTCCCGATTATATACTTCAATAGCATATATTAAAACTTGTAGATGGGTTCAATTATTTCCTCATGTGAGTATTGCAGACCTACTGATATTGTCCATCCTTCTTACAAGTATGGTATTGGAAACATTTATATGGTAACTGTACATTGGGTTGATTTCTTGCTGTCTATTGCCTCCAAAACTGAATATCTGCAACGCTCTCTTAATGAAGAGTACATTAATGCACAGAACTCGTGTGTGATTTATTTACAATTTATGTTGTACCTCACTCCACTCTAGTTGATAACAGAGATGACTCACATTTCTGAACAAAGTAATTGCAAATTTAACCAGTTGTTATTTAGCTGTAGCAGAAATTAAAAGGTGCCACGAACCCAGTGCTTGAAACAGCCACTGCTTTGCAGCAACAAGTCTTAACGGTCCAACAGCCAGTTATCTCACCTGGGCGTGCGGCCAGGCTTGCGCTCAGAATGCTGGTCCAGCCAGGTCAGGTGTGCCTGGTGGTCCCAAATGCCCAGCAGGATGCTAGTCCGTTCCTTGCCTTTCTCCTCATGGAACTGGCTCACCCGCTGGCCATAGCAGAACTCGTACTTCCACCAGCCTGCACCCTGCACAGAACACTTTTCTTCAACATGACAGCTGCCTCTGCAACGTCACGATTTGGGACTCGTGATATAGGGCTCACTTGTGGGAAAACACAGGGAAAGTGGGAGATGGAAATTCAAGACGATGAGCAAACAGAGAACAAGGTGAAAGCAGGAGCCAATGTTTCGACAAGTGGACTTGCCTTCTTCAAGGCTGAAGAAGACTGGCCTTGAAGAAGACAAGTACACTTGTCGAAATGTTGGCTCCTGCTTTCACCTTGTTCTCATTTTGCTCAAGGCTCACTTCTGCAGCTCCTACATGTCCATATTAACAGCGTGTTCAAATTCACGCATTGGCCGCTATACAGCTGAAGCAAGGCAAACATGACAAAACGCCTCTAATGGCCTCACTGATGAAGCCACTGCGTGCTGCCTGGCTTATTAAAGTGTGGCGCTCCCTATCTGTGAGGCCAGTGATTTCCTGTACAGTACTTGAGAGGACTGGCATCGTGCAAACTTGTGCAGCCAAGTAAATCGAATGTACCATGTTTTACGGGGTGTAACCAGCAGAACTAGCTGGCAAAATAAATTTTTACTTTTCAGCATGGTGGTCAGTGCACCTGGTGGCATTATTTCTTATTTCTTCCCTGAATATAGTACGTATGTGCCCTTACACTTGCAACATTTTCAAATTGCAAAACTCATGTAATTAAGAGCATGTGAAAATAAGGAGTCTTACATATTACACCTGTAACATTATCGTGAGCATCTGAGCCATGTAATTGTTCCTTTACATACAGCCACATGTCTGCACTTGAAAGTTGCTTTCTGTTACAGAAAAACAGTCCTCTGAATGTCAACTGTGCATTATTGTTCTGGGTAGACAGAGCAAATGAGATTGGTCTTGTAGGATTATTTGAATCATGCATAAGCCATCAATACGCTGTCTGTGAAATCTGAAGTAACCTTATTTTGCGAATTTCTTCCAAAAGTTTAGTAAAGGTAACATAAATAAAATTAAAACTAGAATGATAAACAATGCTGGACCTCATATGGAAAGAAAAAAAAGCACATAAAATTGCATATATCTACGGGCTCTGAGCACCATAATTTGTACATTAACGATTTTGAAAATAGTTTTTGGTCTAAGACTCGGCTCCCCCAAATTCCACCACTTTTGCTCACTCTTACAGACATCGCACGCAATGGCTACTGAGTGAATTCCTTTAACATCACAATTAATCAGTGCCCACCAACACAGAGAAATCAAAACAAGCAGAGAAATCTTCGCTGATGAGGCACTGAATGATACTGCGGAATTTGAGAAGAGTGGTACCACGTCAGGTTGCCTAATGCACTCTTGAGGTCGTGCTTCGAGATTGTGTGGTGCACACACAAATTGATCAGAGCATAGTTGACCGGTGTTCCAAGCAGATGCATTACACGAATGCAGTAGGAATGACGAAGAGATGGTGAAGGCTGCGAGGGTGTGGCAGTATCGTCTAATTACCAATAACTCAATCTTTTAGAGGAATTATTAGAGTTGCAGAATGGGTGCCAAGAGAAGAGCATTGCAGTCCAGGACATTTGTATGAAAGGGGCCCCACAATAAGATGGCCATGCAAAGACGAGACAACAAAAAGAAAAAAAAATCTATTACTGTGAACAGCCAGTTGTCAGGTACACCAACCACCAAATCATGCATACTTTGGGCTATGTTAATAATCAGATAATGATAATTGCAAGGCTTATTCTTGTACTTGTGCATTTTGCCACTAGCCAGAGATTCGTTTTCTGAATCATCACAATGTGGCAAGCAAGTCGTGTGTTGTAGGAGCAGAGTGAACACCTCACCCCTGTCAGGCAGTGGCTGCCTGCGAGGAAGTCCTTCACCAGCTGGGACAACTTGTCAGCTGATGGAGGTGGCTGCGGTGCCAGTGGCTCGGGAGGAAGCAGCTGCACCTGTTCTGTCCCAAAACCCTTGGGCCGTCGGGGGGCACCATCTTGGGCCACACACTGGATTGGGTTCTCTGGCGACGTTTCCGGACTGTACAAGGTGGCAGAAGAAGAAAAAAAAAAATAAATCCTGAGGTTTCTCATGCCAAAACGATGGTTCTGATTATGAGTCTCCAGATTAATTTTCACCACTGAGGTTCCCGCATTTCACCCCCATTGAAATGCGGCCAGGGATTGAACTCACTATCTCAAACTCAGCAGTGCAACACCCGCCACAGCAGCTTAGCGGCTATAGTGTTGCACTGCTAAGCTGAGGTCACGACCCGCCCACGGCGGCTGCATTTCGATGGGGGCGAAATGCAAAAACGCATATGTCCCGTGCATCGGGGGCTTATAAAGGATCCCCTGGTAGTCAAAATTAATCAGAGTGCCCCCCTACGGCCTGCCTCATAATCAAATCGTAAAACCCCAGAATTCATTCAGCAGTGCAACGCCTTAGCCACTGGACCACTGCAGCGGGCAGCGTAGCTGGGGGCAATACAGACCACGCATGTTGCGGTGGAAAAGACATGAAAACATGTAAAGAAACGACCGGACAGGAAAAAACGACAGACCATGCATGTGTGGTCATGAAAAATAGCCTTACAATTTCTGTTATAATTGGCCAGTTTTGTTCTTTTCTAGGTGCTACTTTTTGTTAGTGTGCACAATGCATTTTTTTTAGAATTTGTATTGTAACTTGCACCCACTTTAGTCATTTTTTAAAAACACACTGCAAATTCTCTTAACCTTTGCAGCACAATGAGTGCTGACCCAAATGTCAAGCTCTAAATAGCATTACATTTCTGTGCACAGCCACTGCAGCCACTGCACTTGCCTGTTGCCTTGCAAAGGGACACAATGTTGCAGCTTGCATGTCACCAATCGCTAGGTTTGCAGCCCACAATGCAATAAGGGCGATTCATCGTTCCCGCAACAAGAAACCTCGAGAGCAGCAATGATCGTGCAGCTCACATCAACACGGAGCATGTTGTAACACAAGGAGACACTTCCTGCGGACTGGAAGTGCTTGAGTGTAGTGAACAATTTTTGTTGTGTACTCGCTCTGTTTTTATATATATAAGCAAATTAACCAACATTGCAACTATTAAGAACATTCAAGCACTATAAAGTTGGAAAAATGGTCGATGATGCAACCTGGGTATCCAATCGCATAGCTTGCCCAAGTGATGTCATCTACGCTAAGTAGATTGTAACAGGGTGGCTGAAAACTCAGGGGAGTGGCGCTGCTGCGATTAGTAGTGATGCACATTTTTAAAACCTTATAGTAAGTTACATGCTTCAATTAATGATCAGATGGACCTCCTCTAATGAATCAGTATGTTTCTACAATATCGTCAAAATCGTTTCAGGGTCCCTTTAATGCCATTCTTGCACTATTAAATGCTACAGGGTTGTACTCTCAATGGATACTTTTTGTGCTGTGTAGTGTCCTGTGCAATGACTCACTAGAGCCATGGGCATTCTGTCGTACACAGAGCACAGCCCCTAGGCAGTCATTGATTACCACCAAGCAACACACAAACATGCAATATTATTACTGTGTCCAGTCTATATTGAGAAGTCCATGGTGGCTTGCCCATGGCACTGCATGCTCAAAACCGAAGTGCTGGGTGATGACGCAAACACACAACAAATGATGGTGCGTGTGTACAGTGTGAAATAAACTAAACCCAACAAATCGACAAGGCGTCTTCGTACAAGTCTCTTGGCCGAAATGTCTGTTTCGCACCATATCTCATTCTAGCATTGCACTTCAAGCGTCCACTTTCCGGTGAACTGCTCTCTTGCTATCGGCAAGGCTGTTGACGCACCTGGTTGCGGCTCCAAAACCCGATACCTTGTCAAATCACATTAAAAAATTTTTTTTTTTTAAATATGCGCGCTCAGTGGCTGATTCGACACACCTGTAGTCTGGGTGAGCGCAGAGGTAAGGGGTAAACACCACGGCCTGGTACTCGCACGTGGAGAGCTCTTCGATGCTCAGCACCTCGTTGCGGGCCTCCGGGTTGCAGACGTACAGCACGCGGGTTGCGCGCTGCGCGCCCTCTCCCAGCTCGCACGCCGTGCCTCCGGTCATGTTGACCGCAAAGTACGGAAGCTCCAGGCCCGCTTCCAGCCGAATGCGGGGCGGCCGCTGCACATGGATGGACGCTGCTTAACTGCGCAATTGGCTGCACGTCCGCACAGTGCAGGCACCGGCCTGCGCCGTGCCTTTTCCAACATGTAAGCGTGCACCCCCCGTTTTCACAGTTACCTACCCGGCTTCTCTCCGATAAGTAGCTCGCATCTGAAATGAACGGAGCACAGACATTAGCACACGGTCGTCACTTGTTGTAGTCACAACTGCAATTACCATCAACTTCCAGCTTCTTGGCGTCGTACTTGCCCAGGTAGTACTGTTGCAGGACTACCTGGAACAAAAACGTCCACGTGGAATAAGAAACGCGTAGCGTCACAGCTCACGAACGGTTGCAAGGATGCTGCCAACGTATCTTTACTAAACTGAAAGCAGGGCTTTTATGCACCTTGTTGTCGATGCTTTCCTCGTGGTATTGCCGAACGCTCTTGCCATGGCACAGCTCGTATGTCCAGTACTGCTCCAGCTAGAAGAGAAAACCGGAAGCACTGCAGCCGTCACTGCGCGGTAAAACACTTCAATCGTCTCGCTTACACGGTAGGAACAGAAGAGCCGGGAGAAGAGCGGCTTCAGCAGCTCCAGCGGCGTTGGCCCCGTGTACGGGGAAGCAGCGTCGGCGTCCTGCGCCACATAGAACCACGTTAGTACGGCGGATCTCGACGATGAGCCGTGAGCACCTCTCGTGATAGTGGGTTGGCGGGCAGCAGGCACTGGTAGCGCTCCTTTTCGGCAGACACCATCCACAGCGTTTCTAGCTGCGACAGGGACCATGGGGAAACATCAGCCAGCCACTGAATCTCTTCGTCTTACCTCGGCGGGCGCCAGCTTTTTGTCAGGCGAGGAACCCGGCCAGTTTATGCTGAACAGGACCGAGTCGTCGGCGAGGTTACCACGAGCCGAGCGCAGCAGCAAGGCCAAGGTTGCTCCATAGAGGAGCTTAAGTATTGTCATGTTTCCCTAAAGTGAAAGCAAAGTTTTTCGGTGCATAGAGTACAGCCTGCGAACACGAACGGGCTGCCACTTTTCATATTACACGTAACATATCTTCGCCGCCTCAGCTGCTGTTACGCTACTCCAGCTGAGGCTGAGCTGAGCGGCGCTCACGACATCTCCTGGCGGTTTAGTAGTTTCTGGTTTCGTACATGGTGGCCTCCAAGATCTGCAAAAAAAAAGAAAGAAAACGTAGTGGCGCTGCCGATGGTAGCGATGCACGATGTTCAACGGTTCTTTCTCCACGGGGAACAGTCCTTCCTATACATCAAGGTGTTTATACGAATACGACAAAAACTGGTCGAGTCAACTTGTCGGTATAAGATTTGCTTGTCGTGTTCATGTAAGCGCTAGCGGACGGCCTGCGCCAGCGTCATGATGCACCAGCTGCCATAGAGTTAGAACTCAGCTGCAGGTGGTCCGTGCCCGACCAATGGCCCGACTCGACCCGTTCTTGAATTTGTGTAAAAGAAGCCAGCTAGTTTTTACATACTACGCAAGAGGAAAGATAGCATGATGCCATAGAATAAAGAACCAACTATGATGATGCCGTACTTCAATCTATACCAAGGAGGATCCTCTTTGATTCATGCCATGCCAACATGGAGGAAGAAAAATATTATGCTTAACAACGATGGTGAAATATGGCGGCTATGACGTTTTCATTGAGCTTGCCATAGAGTTACTATACTGACTCTAGAGGACAAGCTACCCATAGGGCCCATGCATTAAAATCGGGAACCTCAAGAGCGCCGCCATGTTGCTACGCGCCGAGGTTGCCAGCTCCTGAGACGCTTGCTAGACTTGGTGACAGTAGTCGGTTTTAATCCGGCAACAGTAGCAGCGTAGCAGCATGGCGTCTCGCTTGTAGTGTTGTGATGTGTGCATGCAGCAGTGTGTTTGGGCTTTATAAGTCGGTTCTTTATTCTATGTTGCGGGATGGTGTAGGTGTGGCCTATGTTGTCCGTACAGCTGGCAGTTATGCAACCGAGGGATGATCCTGTTCAAGTTTCCGGCCGTATGCGGTTTTCAGCGGTCACGCCTGTAGCAAGAGTGTCACTCGACGACGTTACGAGCTCGAAGCTGTGGTCAGATTCCTCGTTGGCGTTCCGCAATTCTCTTCTCACGGCGCGGTATGTTGCAAAAGCCGCTTTCGCGATCTATCGTCGTGACGATAGATCGGCTTTTTTATTATCATAGGTAATGATCCAGCTGTAGGGCACATGTAACCGACAAACGAAGTCTCAGGAGAGCACCTGAGATGATAATAGAGCAGGCGGCGCAGGAACTCCAGGGCACCCAAGGGACAGTGGGGGGATCAAAGCTCGAAGCAGAACGGTACGTAGGTTGGGGCCGCCGAGGCAGGTGTGTGCCAGGGAGTGTTCGCGCGGACAGCTCCCCTGGCACGCGCAGCCGTGCCTCGCAAAGTCGAGATACTTTAAAGGCACCTGCGCCCATGATCTTTCTTTTGCCTCGGCGCAGTGAGCACGATCAACGAGAATAATGTGGAGGGCATCCGGTGCAGTCGCGAATGCATTATGACAAATGTAGTAGACTTTATATATATTGCTACAGACTATTACTACAGACGCGTCGCCTGGCGTCTGTAGTAATATCAGAGTTGGTTGTATGAACTTTATGCATAATACGCTTTGTTACGGTACCTTAACGGAATGGGTCTAGAGGACGGTGTTGGTACATTTTTTCGTACCGCCCTAATCCTATACCCCCTCTACAAACACACACATACCCCCCTTTTTTATGTATACATACAATTCCTTGCCATGACGGATCATAGCCTCCTTTATTTTTGAAAAATAGAGGAGGCTATTGACAGATTGACCAGTTCAAGTTGTCAACTTGTCAGTAACTGTAGTAGGAATCACTGTAATAAACACAATTCCACGATCGGATTGTTTACTTTCATTTTTTGTTGTAACACTGAGGACTACATAGAACTTTATTTTGTATATGTGAGAGAAGTATGTGGATATCATGAGCTTAAGCCAATGTGCGATACACAGACAAAGCAGCTGCTACAACATGAACTGCATTGAGGGCCACACAACACATACGTAATTAAAGGTGCAAAATATAGGGGGAAGCTTCAAAATGCGCTCTGTAGCACTGCAAAGTATAACATATAGTGTATGTGTACAATAAAGGTTCAAAAATACAATGCATCAATGTCCCATTTGCCTTCAAGTTTATTATGAAGTTCAAGTTTACTGAAGTTTATTATGAGCATATGTACAACAGGAATCTACTAACACACCTGCAGTCAAGGTGGCTGTTCGAGGTGTGCTGGCTGCCTCAGTGTAAGAAAAAGAAATTGGGTAAATGTCGACACCAGTGCCACTGCTTCTTGCCTCTGACCTGCACGTGCCTCTGCGGCATCTTTGTGCACAAGTGTGCTGGCGTGGCGAGGCGTAGGAGTCATCTGAGAGAAAAAGTATTGTTTACATGGAGAAGTGGCTGTTCACATTGCCTGTCACTTTCCCTCAAATGTTTCCATGGCGACTAGGGTGACACACCCGCAGTCAAGGTGGCTGTTCGAGGTGTGCTGGCTGCCTAAACGAAATAAAAAGAAATTAGATGAATGTAGATACCAGTGCTATTGCTTACTGCCTCTTACCTGCATTTGCCTCCACGGCCTCTTGGCTTGCGGAGTCTGTATGAGGGAGCTGCTGTGGCTAGGCGTAGGCATTGTCTAAGCAAAAAGAAAAGGCCATTTAAATGGGGAATTATGGAAATAAAAGCGGTTGTTATGTCTGCTTCTTGCACTCTTCTTGCCTAAAAGTTTTCAAACGTAGTGCCCAGAACACACCAGCACTTTGACTGCTTCTGCTTTTTACCTGCAGGTGTTGCTGCGAGATCCTTAGTATGGCTGCGTGCAGCATTGTAACACTTGGTGGAGGCATTTGAAGTGGTAGCCAAAAATATAAAGAATCATCCTTGTCTGCACGAATGCTTTTAATTTCTAAATGCAGTGGTAACTATCACTATTGGTGCAAGGAAAATGAGCTGGAGCTGTCCACATGATGTACTTATTTTACCTGCGAGTATGGTCAACAAAAATGTGTCCCAGCTGCTTAGTGGTATTCGGGATTATGTCAGTATTGCATATGTGCCTGTTGTCGAAAATAACTGAATTTTGAAAATGCTCGCAGGGATCTGATGTGCATATCTGCAGTTTATGGATACATGTAAAAGATTCAGCATCAAGTGCAAGTGAACGGTCCCACAGGCCCGGAGTCGATCATGCAAATAGATTCGTTGCACAAATTTGTGACCAGAAAAGATATTCCACATGAAATGGCACGCAAGGAAGTGTTGAAAATATTGTACAGTTAATAAAACGCCTAAGCTATTAATATGTGGGTTGATGCACTCGTTATGCAAAACGGAGGTGAGGCGTGCAGACAGGACACAAGAGTAGAGTATTTACAAGCAAACACGAGCGCCGCCCACTTTTCTACTCTTGTGTCCTGTCTGCACGCCTCACCTCTGTTTTGCATAATGAATCCTTACCAACTAGCTCAGCTTTCTGTCGTTCTAAGTCTCGATGCACTCGATTTCGTCCGCATTAGGCACTCGCCTCTTGATTACTTCGTGGCACAGAAATATTCGGCATCAGGCTGTTTTTCCGCTGTGGCCTTTGTAGAAGCATGATTGTTCAAAGTGCAACAATTAAACAGATTCTTTGAGTTGCTTGTGGCTTCGCCAGTACAATTCCGGTGCGCTGGTCCGCCTGTCCAGCAATTTCCTACTGAAGTAAAACCTGCAAATAAAAACGCCGCTCCGCATGCAGAAAAATGCTCTACTGTGACGCTTCTCAAACGATTGTGATGTACCACAAAAGCTGCCTACTCACGTGATATTCTCAACAAGGAGATACATTCGTTTACTTACATGTGAAGGTATATGCCAGACCACTTCGGGGCTTCGGTAGCACATAAGGCACGAGTGTGCCATAGCGTCCGAAGTCGACGCGCGATCGCATGTCAAACCTAAACGAAACTACGACGCATCCAAAAAACAGATTCGAAACCGAAATTCGCGTCATCCTTTATTGCATGACTGCGTACATCGTGATTTCCATAAGTCACGGACTTAGCGATCGCTTTCTGTAAACTTAATATTAACGTACCACCTTCATAAAGCCATCAGGTATGCGTTTTTAGATGACAAAACATAAGGTGACTTGTACTTGTTCTCAGCTCTTTCAATAGTTTTTGCGCTGGCCACATTGACCAGTAGCAACAGGGCGGCGCCCTAGAGGTTCCCACTTTTCCGGCCCAGCTTTTCCTCTAGAGTTGTTCTACTAACTCTATGGAGCTTGCGATCGTTTTCAGCATTCAGCCATCTCTTTCTTTGTAATTTTCTACTTCCAGCCGCTTTCCCCTAAATAAAATAGTTTCGGTTTCAGTTTCGAAAATTTCAAAAAAAGAACACGCATGACCAAGACTTAATCGAATTAGTCACACTGATTCTTTGAGATGTGTGCTGAATCCGTACAGAAGTTTTTCTGCATGTATAGCGATTGTAAGCAATGAAAATAGTAATTTAATATCAACAAAATGTGTCGTTTGAACCAGTGCAGCACTGGTGCACTCTTTCTCAACACTTTTTTTAATTCTAAGAGGTTCTGTTGTGCACCGAGCATGCCTCGGACGAGCTTTTCTTATTTTCGTTTTTTTCCCCCCTTCTTTTTTTTTTTTCCTTTGAGTACGGTGCGTGCGTGACAGGCGACTGCAGCCACTGCAGCAAGTTGTGAGGCGGTTGGGGCTATTGAGCTCGCATCTTGCGATGAACTGTGAAGATTGGGCGAGCGCTTTGGAACCGTAGCAGACATGTCTTCGGCCGAATGTCTACGCTTGCTGTGGACGTAGAATCACAGAAGTCACGAAGTGGTTTGTGTGCGCGCTCTGCTCGTTGTCCGGTGCTGCTGCTGCTGACGTGTGTGCGTGTTCACCGTTGGAGCACTCGCATGAGCGCTGACGCTTTCTCGCCAGCGCACAGTATCCGTACACCCGTGTGACTGCGTTGATGTGCCACACTGTCGATTCGTCGGCTGATGCTTCGGCCTGCAGCGAACCCGCCCGCCGCCACTCCAGGTAACCGCCTCCCTCCGCGGGGTCAGGCACATCTCGGCAAGCACGACGCTATTGCATGGGAAGCTATCGTACAAAACCACCACAACTGACACACGTACGGACACACAGGACGAATACACGAAAAAAGGCGTCAAATCTTGTCTTTCTATCGTGCGATCTAAATACATGGGGGCAGCGCTGCTCGTAGCAACTTCACGCTGCACCGCGAGCGCTTCCCGTTGTGCCGATTCCGCCGGCAACTGACAGATCACACCTGTCTCTTCAGAGATGGCATTGCGTCCTTACACTTTCATTTGCCGTAGGTGTAGCACGGATTGTTACAAATCTTGATCCTTTTGTGCGCCTTGAATACCCTCTTCGAGCAGTGGCAGGTGGGGAAACAAAAACAAAATCGCTCATCCCTGCTTCCGGGGCGAAGTGAGTTCTGCGCTTGCCGAAGCTGAGGTCCGTGTGTTCCCGTGTTCCCAGATGGAGGATCCATGCAGCGGGGTTCCACGCGTGGTGCGAGCACCGGCCCTCAAGCGAGGCCGTGCGGACGCTACGCCACTCTCCGAGCGGGTAAGTTCACCACCGATCGAGATCGGAACCACCTGTTGATTCACGCCTAGCGCGCAGCCGCTATCCCTGCAATAGCCGCGCGGTGTTCAAAAGAAAAACACACGATCCCCTCGGTTATAGGCGTCGGCGCAGACACCCAGTTGCATGTATACTTGCATCCGAAAGAAAGTGTCAACACTCGTCGCGTCGGTTTCCTCGGCGCACTCGGTGCGTTTGAAAGGCGTGGCGATGGAATAAGAAGTAGCGGTACCAACGCGAATGGCCTTGTTGACAGCAGCGCTCCTCGTTGTGGGGGTGCCCTTTTTTTTTGCGAGGTGCGCGTTGGCGTGCTGTGTGGGCGGCGGCTAGCGCGCGCCAAGCATGCGTCCCGAGGCGAGACTACCCGCCACCCCCGAGGAACCGTGCTCAGCTGAGACCGTGCCCCTGCTGCAGGTCAAGCTCGAGCGGGTGCTGGGTCTGACGGTGACGAGCAGCGCGGCGCTTGACTGCGATCCCAGCTCGGGCTTGGTCGCCTATCCAGCCGGGTGAGTTCACCACCGGCAGCGCCCATCTAGCTGCCAGCGGCAGCGCTTGATGCCTTCGTCCGTGTCTTGTGCGGTGTGTTATGGTCACCTAATTGGCGGTCTTGGTAATGATGGACTGGCGAACACTGGAACAGACGAAACTCTGCACTCGCGGCTTCGATCGCGATCGAGCACACGGCCACTTTTGATCGCGATCGGGCCGTATACGGATCGAAATTATCGACCTCGGTTAGCTCCCACCCCCAGCCTGCGCGAAGCAGGAAATAGCGACCGACAAATTCGATCCCGATCAGGCTCGATCGCGATCGAAAGTGCGCCGTGTGACACCCGTATGAAGTACATACCATGATCAATGTTGCAATTTAAAATGTCATCAGGCTTTTAATAGCAGTGTTTTTTTACCCATTTTGATGATGCCAAGTCAGCACGCTGTTATGCCAGGCATACATTATGTATATATTGGCCGTTATGCTTTGGTGCAACAACTACATTATTACTGTACCGTAACAGATCTGAGTCGTCTGTGGTTTCTGTGCCAGTATATTACTGTAGTATGCAAGTATGGCTGTCAAGTGTGCAAACCACGTTGTACTAAATGCATCTGCCATTCTGGGCCTTCCATCTGTGCTTTCCATACTCTACACTATTGGTTCCTACCTTTGGTAACTGTATCAAAATTGTGTTAAAAAAAACATTCAAGTGCACATTGCGAGAGTACAAGGTCAACTTATGCCAGCTTCGCCATTGTAAGTCAAACTTGCATTGGCAAAGTAGACAATGCGACAAAAGGATTTCATATTGTCACATTGTTGTGACGGTGCCAAGTGACAACCGTGATAATCCATTGAAAAACGAACACACTTCAAAAATTGAAACAATACGTGACGGTATGACAATGGGGTTAGGGGTATATTCGTGGATGTCAGCTTCTCCTTTTATCACACAGCATAGCAGCTTGACAAAAAAACGAAATGACCTCGTACACAAGGTAACCAGTTCAGTTGTAGTATTACTGTTCTTGACACCTCTTAGTGCATTATCGTAACTGAGTAAAAATATTTTTGTGGTTTCTAGCCTGGAGTTTCGCATTGAAGCAGTCATGTAAGAATTAAACCTGAAGACCCTTATCAAAGTGGTCCATTCACATTACACCCAACATCAGTGTGACACTTGCAGCTATATAAAATGGATCAAGCATATATCACTTTTACTTAATTTTTATTAGACTTTTCCTGAATAATATTTTTGTTTTGTTTTAGGCATTGGGTTTTAATCGAACATGAGGTTAATGGGATTAAATGTTAGGATGTTAGGAAGCTGAGCACAATATTGACATGGAGATTCTTCATTGTTTGTGTCTGTATGTCGTTCTAGCTTCTCTAACAATGTTTGCCATCACGTGCCGTCTAAACATCATCCTGATGAAACCATCTTGCCATATTTTCGTTTTCCCAGTCTTGCTGGCTCTGTTTCTGAACACCTAAGTGGAAAGGGATGGCTAAAAATGGGTAAAGAGTGCCACCAGCAAGGCACATGCTAAAACTTCTTCCATGTGATTGTGATTTGATCTGTTGTATTGCTTTTTCTGTTTGAACATTAGCATAGCTTCCAACTCTCCCAAATGTTTCGTAAAGTTTATGAATTTGAGCACATTCTGTGACATTACGAAAGTTGCAATAGGTTTCATGAAAGTTGTTTCACTTGAGTTTGCCAACTTGCAAACTCACAAACTTTTGTTGGGCATGTTGAATGAACCAATATGCAATGTACAGTAGGCACAGGTAGGAAACATTCCAGGCGAGGACAATTGCTGAAGTTCCACAGGATTGCATCTAGCATTGTAGTAGCGTGGAACTTCACCAGTTGGATCCTGTGAAACGTTATCCAGAATTTATTGCCAGTCATTATCATCAGCTTTGAAACTTAACCACCAAGATCATTGCTAAGGCTTTTTGGTGAGAATAAAAGTGATAGCAGACATGTTGGCTGTGTGCTCATGCTGTCAAAGGTTTTGTTTGTTTGAGGTGCACAACAGCACCCATTCACATGTGTGCTGATTTTGTACACTATCTCTCAGGTGTGCGCTGGTGTTGTACAACACACGCAAGAACCGGCAGCAGCATATCTTGAATGCATCCAAGAAGACCATCACATGCTTGGCCTTCTCCTGGGATGGCAAGTACCTGGCCACTGGCGAGGTAGGTGCAGTGCACTGGCTTGGCGACTAGCTTGACCACTGACCACTGTCCTTGCAGTGCGGTCATCAGCCACACGTGCGCATCTGGGATGTTGCTGAGAAGACCCAGGCAGCTGAGTTTCCAGGCCACAAATTTGGCGTCACCTGCGTGGTATGTTGTGTTGCATTACTGCAGCTATGTCAGTGTAATTTTACTGGGTAGATGTCCCTACGACGCTAAGACGTTGAAACTGGAACTGTAAATCTTAGTCCAGCTCAAAACAGTGTGGGTACACAGATGAAGGTGCCAGCCATGCAAGGGGCTGACTAGCGAATACTTTATTGACTTTAATAAGCATGCTATAATGCCAAGAAACAAGCAAGTAAAAGGGCCAGGGAATGTGTTTGTCTTCACCTGAACTACCTCCATTTTTAGATCTTGTTTGGGTTCTGTTCAACAACTTCCTCCTGTGCAGGCATTCTCTCCCAACCTCAAATATGTGGTCTCAGTGGGCACCCAGCATGACATGGTGGTCAACGTGTGGGACTGGCGCAGCAACACTAAGCTGGCCTCAAACAAAGTGTCAGCCAAGGTAAGGGGCCCACTGCATGTTTCCGTGCCTTCCCATATAGACCAGAATCTTTTACTTTTGAATCTGTGTTTAGAGCAAGCGCACCATCTCAACCCCTGTCAGCATCTGTCGGCAGTACCGACGCAGGGGCTGCAGGTTTGTGACGGAAAGGATACCTGGCTCTGCGGTATCCTTCTTGCTCGTTTGCCAGTTCCCGCAGCCCCTGCAAAAGATGATTACCACCTGTAGGCACTCCAGATTCTGGTCTATAGACACAGCTTCCTTCTCTGCAGGTCAAGGCAGTGTCCTTCTCCTCTGGCGGGCACTACTTTGTCACCGTGGGCAACCGCCATGTCAAGTTCTGGTACCTGGAATACTCTAGGGGGACTAAGGTATGCTACCCATGCATGTCTTTTATGCCAGCTGGGTTTTGATTGTGCTTTAACGTGCTGTTGTTGATAACTGTGGCTGTGCCTCCTGTGCTGGTATGGTGTTTATAATCATGGAGTAAAGGAAAAACTTTGCAAGGCAACCTCCTTTTTCACCGTTGTCCCCAGTCTTTCACTCAGGGAATCATTGGAAATATGCATATTGCACGTTGAATTTTGGGAACAGCAAGTGCTATACACGGCCTAATTTGTGGTCCGTTTAAGTGTCGCTGGCTTATGAAGTTGCCGCCTTTTTCTCCACCTTGTGCCGTTCGCTTTCTGCTCGCTGCATTTGGTGCCTTTCATTCTCGGCCTCAGTACCTAGAAACATTGTTACCATTGCAACAGCAACACCAGCTCCAGAGTGTCCGCATAATTAGCCATGCATTACAACTTCAGAGTGTCTCCGCGAGCGGCTCGGCAGACAAGCACGCTATGAACCCAGCGCAGCAACACAGGATGACTAGCAAAGACTGCTTGCCATCACGTGCCTGAGTGCTTTTGTCATGGTGCTTCATCTTAATTTTTAGCACAAGGCTTCAAGATTGTCACATGACGCTTCCTCCTAGTTTTTTTTCTTCCTCCCGCCATGTTTGTAATTCACTATCGGAAAATTCCTTCACTTGTGAGAAGAAGCTCTATGCCAGCAGGCGACCCTGTATGCCTTGCAGTACAAGCCCGAGCCCGTGCCTCTCATGGGCCGGTCGGCCATTCTCGGGGACCAGCGTAACAACTACTTTTGTGGCGTGGCCTGTGGGCGGGGTGAGTGCCAAGGAAGCACCTTTGCCATCACCCGGTCTGGCCTATTGTGCGAATTCAACAGCCGCCGCCTACTCGACAAATGGGTAGAACTCAGGGTGAGTACACTCCCTTGCTCTGCCTAGTTCCCGGCTACTAGGCACAGCTGTCTGTGTGTGACCTTGTTGGGCTGGTGATTGATTCGTGAACAAGGTTCAGAAGCATGTCTTTGGGCTGCTGTGTCTGTTGCAGCAAAATGGGTAATGAGGGTTGTACAGTTAAAGAGGTGGGGGGGTAAGGGGGCTAGAGGAACTGCGACGTTATGTTTTTTATTTATTATAAATTAATATGCCCGTAAATGGAAGTTATTTCTTGTGAGTTATCTAACAACACATATATGGTGCTTTGAAGTTAGGCAGATAGTTTTTCTGTCATCTGTTAACACCTTTTTTTTTTGTCACTAATGCTTATATTGTGCTGCTGCCCACTATTGAGGCAGTTGCCTAGATGAACTGCTGTTTGATGCAGCTTTTTGCAACTGCCCTCTTCTGCTTGTTCAAGGAAAAATAAACATGATTTCATTTGGGTGACCATAAGGAAAGAAGTCCTCTTTGCTTCGGTCTATGCCCCTGTGCAGAGCAGCTGTGCAAACTGCATCACTGTGGGGCGGGACTGCCTGTTTGTGGGCTGCGCGGACGGTGTGGTGCGATGCTTCAGTCCATCGACGCTGCACTTCCTGGCAACGCTGCCGCGGCCACACCCGCTAGGATTGGATTTGGCCCTTGCAACGGGAGTTGGGGGTGCTCCCCCTGTCGTGGGAGGAAACTCGGCACCACCTCGTCACCCTCACACAGTGGCACTCTGCTTCGACGAGGTGCATCGGCGGCTGACGTGTGTCTACAACGACCACAGCCTGTTTGTGTGGGACGTGGGTGACCTGAAGCGCATTGGAAAGTGCCACTCCTACCTCTTCCACAGTGCCTGCATCTGGGGCATTGAGGTCAGTGGTCTGAAAACTTTCAGGGGAACGTCGCTGAATGTTGTTATTTTTGGCTTAGACACTCTTGATGGTCCTGGGTTTTTGTTCTGTTATGAACATATTGGGTGTTGTGAAGGTTTGCAACTTCCGGCTCTCTGGGAATTTTGAACACTCTGCAAAATAGTTGGATTGCAACCAACCTGTACTTTGTATTGTCATAGGCACGTTTCATGTCAAATGACTTTGATTGTTGTGCCTGTTTAAACTTGTGCAGGTGTCATTGGAGGGCCTTTTCAGAAACATGTTTGGTATATGAACAGGGTGGAAGTGACCAGCCTAGAGCCTCACCAAGCGATCTTCATTTTGTGGGGCACTATTCAGTGTTATGGTTTCCGGAGTGGTACAGTTCATTGCAATGCATAAAAGAGTTCAGGACAAGTTCATTTTCTCAGCTGCTTGTAACATAGCGGAAAATGGTTGTTGTGAAATGCATTCCCTTTCTGCAAGTCAAATCACTCTGCGGCTCTTCTGTTTTGCCTCAGGGTTGGCTGGGCTTGATGATGCTTGACAATGATGGTGCATGCACAACCTGAGAATGGCATTGCAAGTAATATGTCGTGCTACAGTTGCTGGTCACTTGCCAACCTGAAGCTCTGCCAATGCTCTAGGGGAAACCATACTGGAGGGCTCCAAAATCGCACCACTTCCTGAACACACGCGTAGTGCTTTTCACCTCCACAACTGTGCACTCAGCAACTCTTCTGATGCTTGAATCATGTATCAGTTAAGAGTGTAGTGTGATGTCACTTATCTGCAGCCCTATTGGCCTTCCTGCACAATGTTCACACGAAAATATGTCACTGTTGTCAGGTGGTTGCTTGTGACACTGGTTGTGGTGTTCTTCATCCATTTGTGTCTAAGAGAGGTTCACGCTATGACTGCTGGACTCTGCAGTTTGAGCAGTTGTCTCATTTAAAGGCGCCGTGCTAAACCTTTTTGCCAAAACGGAGAATGCACTGGAGTGAGTGCAGTGCCTTTCAGTGAATATACTATTCTCCAAAAAAGTGTTTGAATAGGATTTAATTATAACACAGATATTCTTTCTTTCTTTCTTTATTGATTTATTTAACACAATCTTCAGATTGTCTTAAATAAATCAGTAAAGAAAGAAAGAAAAAAAAGATAGATATTAGTGTGCATTTCACGATTTCCCCTCGACACCATGTTTTCTCTTGGCTGTTGCGGCACTGAAAGCAATACCTTTCCTATTGCTGCTTACCTATTAATGCATTAGCTTTTCTTAACTTGTTTCTCAGTTTCATGTTGCCATTTCCAGCACAAACCTTGGCAGTGTGCCAGAAGGTGCTTTCATTGGGGAAAGTGCACACAATGCCACCAATGCGAGATAGGAGTTTGGTCATGTGATGCAAAGCTTGGTTGTTGCCTTCAACGCCACCAGATGGTGTTGCTCTCTGCAAAAAACCTGGGTACTGGAAACAGCAGATGAGGAAGGAAGCGTTTTATGGTAACTCAAGAGGCAGTGTCCTACTCTTTGAAGCTAGGTCAGGATGTCTTAGAACGCGCAGCTATAAAAAGAAATTTAACGAAGAAGACACATGTACAGTGTGTGATAAATCTGTAGAAACAATAGAACACCTCATACTAAAATGTGATGGTATCCATCCCGATGTCGATGCGGTCATAGTCATGCTTCCTGAGGCCCTGGCTTTAGAGATGGCAATATCATGTAAATGAATATGCAGTGGAAATTAGCAAGAAGCGATTGGAAGGTTGGTGGCTCAAAAGCAAAGAGGTGACATAAGGTTAAAAGTGTAGGAAGACATATTTAAAGAAAATGGCGAATTTTAATAACTTACTACACAGTTAAACAATAATAAAAAGCTGAGCATGGTGGCAACCGCCATCACCCTGTTTCAATGCGGACGCTCCTACCTTCCATCCATCCATCCATCCAAGAGAGAGGGAGAGGGAGATAGGTAGGACATTGGGCAAAATAAGCATAAGAGCTTGGTGGTGCAACCCACCACCCACTTTCACAGGGGATGCTTATATCAGCCATCCATCCACTCATGCACAAGTGATGGAACCCACTGATTGTACCCGAAGTATCATGGAAGTTTTGCCACAGTGTGGTCACACCTCGCCTTTCCCTTAATGAGTTGGTGGGGATGCGAGCGTTTGTTGCCGTGTCGCATTAACCAGGTGGTGTTTACAAGAGCGCCAGCGGTGGCTTGCTTGGTACGGTGCTGCACACCTGACTGCGTCATTGTGTGCTTAGAAAGGCAGTGAGTACATGAGCATCAGAGAGGAGCTTAACAATTTAAACTATAATGCTATAAAACATTCTTTATGTTGAATTGTATGAAGAAAGCAGGACCTCCTGATCCCCCAAGCGATACGATGAGATCAGGAGTGACAACGTCTAGCCCACATCACAGCTCACATTTAAACATTGTTACCTGCTTGTAACCATTGTGCGATATTCCTTTTTTCCTTCTTTTCACAGTGCACTAATGGTAACCCTTCAAGGTTGACGTCTGACAAATGTGCTGTAGAACAACTAAGGAGCACTGATAGTGTGAGCAGGACACGTTAACAACTACTAATTCTCCATTTGCTAGAAGATTGCAGGGCTTTGCATGCATGTGCAAGCTTAGCTTTCGCTTAGGAGTAATGGCTGGTGTCTGTGGGCTGTCTTGCAGGTGTACGATGTCTTAGGCCAGGCTTATTAGAGAGTGCCTTGAAGCTGCAGAAGAGAGGGAGTGACCTTTTCTGTGAGGCTGTAGGCTCCCTGCTCATGCAAGAGAATAATATATTTGGCTTGCATGTTCGTGGCGACATCGTTCACAGACCGGAAACATTTTCTTACCGTGTCTGAAAGTGTTGCAGCCGTGTAATACAACAAACATGTCACGCAAACACTGTTGTTATTTGGCAGACTTGTGCTGCAGGAAGGAAACAACTCAGTAGCAAGCATATCGACAAGCAAACTGACGGTTTGTTGAACTTAAAAATCTTGCAGCTTACATTTTATCTCTATATATATGGTGCCTGCGCACATTTAAGATGTAATGGAGGCCATTGTAAATATTCCAGAAGATTGTGCAGTCATAGGGGTCAGTGACACAAGTGACCGATCTTGTTAGAAGGTGCTGAAACAGATTCAGTCTTAGAACAATAAGACACCGCAGAACTTTCCTGTAGGCTATTGCGTAATGGTAAGAAACGGTTCAGTGTAATTACAGCAGACATGGCAGATGATGGCACTAGAACTTTGATACCATATGATGTTGGCAGCATCATTTTATGGCATGCTTTCAATGTGGACTGATCTACAGGAATGTTACAGCCTGCAGCTGGGTAATGTAGCAAGCCTTTCATGTTGTGAGCTCATTTCTAAGCTTACTTATTTCCATTTTCTCAGAAATCACGGGACTGTCTTATCTTTGTTAATTTCTGAACACATGACCGAATTTGAGATTGCACACCCATCAAAGGGTAAGTTGCTTATATACTAGTTGCAACCCTAGAAAGTTACATTTGACATTGGCCAGTGAACCAATTTCATAAATGTCGCTGCACAGAACTACCCGGCCAATGGAGATCTGCTGCCAGCTGGCACGTTTCTTACCTGTTCGAGTGACGACACGATCCGAGTATGGAACCTGGATCGAGCGGCAGCTGGCAGTCGCAACATCTACTGTCCCGTAAGTGCCGTTGCGATCTTGGGGTTGTCCTTCCTTACCAGCGTGTGGTCTCACCCAGGAACTCCTCAGTATCCTGTACATGGATCCAAACCTGACCTTCATCTGTGACGCCGACTTCCAAGGTGAGAGCATGACAAGCTGCTCAGTATTTGGATTGGCTCCAAAGTCCTTGATGCACAGCAAATGTGTTTTTTTCAACCTGCTTTTCAATTAGCCACTTATTTGCACGCTCTTTTTGCGCAGCTTAAATGTGCAGCAGTGTTGTAAGCAGTTGCTTTGTGCAGGTGGCAGCAGTGACAAGGTGGACACAACATACGATGGCAAGAACGGTGTACGCTGCCTCTGCATCAGCCCGAATGGGAAACAGCTAGCCTCAGGCGACCGCACGGGTAACATTCGGTGCGTTGGGCATGCCATTCCCTATGGACGATTACATTTAGCACTAGCAGGGATTGTTGACAGTAAGGTGCTGGATTTCTCCTACCTTTGCTTGTTCCATTGTGCATTGTGCATACTGGGCCAAAGTGCAACTTCTTGCTGACATGAGTTGCAGCAAATTCTAAAGGGATTGCTGAGGAGATGAGATGATCACAGCTTACCACAAGCAGCTACTTGTCACATTTTCGTCACATTTTCTTGGGCTTTGTCTCGTTGTTGGCTTATCATTCCTCAGAAACAGCATCAATTAATCAATTACAACAGAACTGCTTGTTGGCCTAGTTTGTGCTTGCTAAAAGACATGTATACATACACGCATGCGCTGGCTGTTCACAAATCTATGTAACCCAGCGGTCAAACAATCTAGTTTCCGATTTATAGAGCACGATAGATGTATCACTAATGCAATTTGTACCTTTCTTTTTTTATATAGTAGGCTTCCATGAGCTCACGTGCTGTTTGAAATCTACTCCTGCCAAGAATCCTAATCTCAGAAAACCATGGTTTGCACAAGCAGGCCTTGCAGTGTGCAGGCAAATGTGCCACGCCATCTTTCATTAGATTTAGGGAACACGAACTAAATCTAATGAAAGATGGTGTTTTCTTGGAAGAAAGGTGCATATTACAATTGGGTAAATACGATGGTGATGATATGTAGTGTTTAATATGCAAGGGCTAGGTGTGCCCATCATGTGCCAAGCATTGATCGTATGTTTTCAATGTTGCAAAGGGTAGGTGTAACATGTCTATAAAAGGGCCTAAATACACTTGCTGTAAAGTGCATAAAATATATATGTATTAAAATTATGTTAATCACTAGTGAGGTGTGCTATGACCGTAAAAGTTGTATGTTACAAAAACATGATATAACGAACATGGGTCATTCATCGCTAGCACTACTGCCTCACCAGGGCCCTTAAAGGCCAACAGCAAAGAAATTTCACTTATTTAAATTGGTTATGAATAAGGAGTACGTAGGTACTACTGAAGCAATCTTGGCAAAGTTGCAGGGCTGGTGATTGTGTAATTTTCACATTAGCAGCCTTAAATGGCACCTGAGCCGACGAGGCATGCACCTGGTGGTTGCCAGGTGTGATGCAAGTCCCACAACATCGCTGAAGCGATGCTGTGGGACTTGCAGGAAGGTGTGGGCAACAGCTGATCTCGGGAGTTCTTGTCGAGGAACTATGTGTTCTTAGTCTTGCGTCACTTCTGGCGAGCAGTAATGGTGGGCTTTTTTCTTTTCCAATTACGGTGTAAAAGATGGTTATTTTTGCAAGCTTTATGTGACTCATCCACTCATATTTCAAGTGTAAAATGTTGCAAGGAGTCTGCTCTGTATCGCCTGTATTTAAATATAAGCTATTTACAAAGCCTAAAATTTTGTTGCTGTTGGCCTTTAAGTGTGAGGGCCTGAAGGCATGTGCTGTACAAAATGCTACTATTGCAGCTGCAGCCTCTGGTGAGAAGATGGGTAACGAAACACAACATCTGATACTACTACCTGGGGAAGAAGGAAGGAATGGAAGGGGCCTTTCATGCATTCTTAGCCTGCGACTGACTGTAGTCTCTTGTTCCCTCTGTTCGCAGTATACACCAGCTGCAAAGGACAGGTGCCCAAGAGGTCTGCAAGATCGAGGCTCACGACTCTGAAGTGCTGTGCCTCGAGTACTCGGGGCCTCCAGACGAGGGTGGCAGGCTGCTGGCCTCGGGCAGTCGTGATCGCTTCGTGCACCTCTTCGATGTGGACCAGGATTATGCCTTCCAGCAGACACTGGACGACCATTCATCCTCCATCACAGCCGTGCGATTTGTGCGGGGAACCCCGCCAGGCACATTGCAGATGATTTCCTGCGGCGCTGACAAGTCAATAGTTTTTCGGAAGGCACAACAGGTGGGTAGGCCATGTGGATACCTTCCGTTTTGGACAGCCAACTCTTGCAGCTGTGTGGTCCTTCTTTCTCTGTATAGGCGTACGAATATTCGAAACTTTCATATAACACAGTAGACATAGAAAACGAGAAGTTGTGTAGTGTACCGCGCTACATTGCTCAGTGAGGCAGACTTTTCGTGCTAAACTGCTATCATTTGCAATCATCAGAGAGTCCTGAGTATGTGAATAAGCTTCTCGTTTATAGCAGCTAGTGCTCCGTTTGTGCTTTTAATAAACAATTCTTTATAATGTGCACTGTAAATGCAGAAATTTGCTAATGTTGCAAATATACTACGATGTTAACATCGTTTTGTACTGATGCTGAAAGTGGGCGTTAATTACTCGAGACCTGTTCGAAAAGTATTTGACGTTTGCTCTGTTTCTGGCGCCATGTGATTCACATTTGGTTTGGTCTCCAAAATGACTATACACACACTCTTTGTGATCCGTTTTAGGTGACTGACCACACAGTGTTGTAGCGTGTCTGAAAAGCGCTCCCTTTGGCTGCTCCACTGTTGCAGGCGCAGGGTCCACCAGTGTTTTCGCGGAAACACCACGTAGTGGGGAAAAGCACGCTTTATGACATGGAGGTTGATAGCTCACAGGAGCAGGTGCTGGCTGCATGCCAAGACCGTCAGGTGCGTGTCTATGCGCTGGCCTCGGGAAAGAACACGCGCTGCTTCCGTGGCAGTCCTGCCGAGGAAGGCACACTCATCAAGGTAAGCTGCTGCTGACAGGCGATCGGTGTTTGAAGCTAAGGAAAATGTGCAGAAGTGCTCTCATGTTTGTTTGGCTTGATTGGTGAGCCATTTTGATGCCCAGTGACTGGCGCCAGCAACCATCTAGCAGGCCATGTTAACAATTCATCTGATGGGCCTCGTGGCAGGTGGCTCTGGACCCGACAGGCACATACCTGGCCACCAGCTGCACGGACAAGACGTTGGCGCTGTACGAGTACAGCACGGGCGAGTGCCTGGCTTCAATGCTGGGCCATTCGGAGCTGGTTACTGGGCTGCGGTTTAGCCACGATGGTCGCCATCTCATCTCAGTCTCTGGTGACAGGTGTGTAGAAAGCCTTGCTTCTCTGGCTTAAGACAACGAGCTCTGACGGGCCATTGTGGCTTCCTTCGCAGTTGCATCTTTGTGTGGCGGCTGCCTCCAGAGGTGAGCCAGGTGATCTGCAGCAGCCAGGCTGGTGTACCCTTGCCCACCACGTGGCAGGATGCAAGGTGCGTGCCTAACAGAAGTGGACACTCATTTGTTGTCTGCACCCCCAGACATCTAGTTTAGTGGGTCGTGGGTTACAACACAGCAGGCACCCAGTAGTGGCACCTGCTGTGCTGTACAGGCATAACAGATGGTAAGCATGTATCGAGGATGACAGGTATAGGCTTGAGTGGTTCGAAGCACCTGTCGTTCCTGTAATGTTTAATTGTGGGAAGCAGTTACTTGACAGCCTGCATTTAAAAACCGGCTTTTCATCGCAATCAAATGTGCACGACACAATACATAAAGTTGGAGCAAAAAATGTGATAAATTTTATCCTGACAGCCATTGTACTATACATAAAATGTGAGAAGTTGCGTAGGGGAGCTTGCTGCGTTGCTCAGGGAGCCGGAGTTTTTTTTTGTTTTTTTTTTGTTTTTAAATGCTGTGATTCTCACTTTCGTAGAAGTCATGGGTATGCAAACAAACTATTTATTTGTGCCCAATGTCCCGTTTGTGCTTTTAACGAACAACGCTTGATAATGTGCAATGTAATGGCAAGAACTTCTGAGCTTGTGTAATGGCAATACGTCTGAGTATTGTACATGCTCTTTCTTGTGCAGTGCTGCCCTGGAGGCCGAGCGAGACCCGTGAGTGCAGACGGCTACAGTAATGCATAATTTGTGGGCATTGCTGCTCGGTCGCTAGCTTTCCATCATTGCCTGCTCTGTTGTCAGCTACCGGAAGACAAGTACCTCGTGCGATTTCGTAAGCCATAGGTGGCATGTCTGGGGTCGATTACGCATTCTTGTGGAGCTGAAACCGCCTCATTCTAAGCCACAGTGCACACATTTGTGCCCATTGTGTGCTTGTCATGGTAACTCGTTTTATGCTTCTCATAGGACTTCTGCCCCCATCTTCTGATCTCATGCTGCTGGCAGTTTCACTAGTTGTGTCAGTTTCGCAAGTTGTAATTAATTCCACGTCAGTATTACACATCCCTGTTGTGCATGATGAGTGACTGTTAATGCAGCATTGTGAAGAACGTAATGCAGTCAGACTGTCACATCTTCAGTGCTTAAGTGTGACATTTAGCGATGCATGGGAAATTCAGCAAACTCCAGTGGCAGTCTTGTAATGTCAAACTTTGATAGAACAAGATCATACCTGCAGCAAAATATTTTGTGAAACAGCAAATTTCAGATAAGTTGGGGTTTATATGCTTCAGCAGTGCAACTTGCTGTGCAGCTTTTGATAACAAGCCTGGCAGACAGCATCGTGGGGCATAATTTAAGTTACTGAGCAATGAATGCCAAGGTGATGTGATCCAGTCAATAATAATGTATAAACCTGTGTAGGGGCAACACCCATTAAGGGCCACACCCTCAGCTTGGCAACCAACAATTTGAAAAAAAAAAAAATGAAACATTCAATCGAGAAGCAATTGTGTTTGGTGCATTGATGTTGCATGCAAACATCGGCGAATTCTTGTGCATTAGCTCATCCTCAGGCATTGGCAAATTTGCATGCATCGCTACCAGATGGTGAGAGCTGCGATTTGACCTCTGACGTTTGGGGCACGGCCACAACCGGCTTCTTCATGTTTCTCCCTGGCAGCGCACAAGTCGCCCATGCCATGTTATTTTTATTTTTTTGTGGGATTAGTTTTCGCAGTCAGCTCAACCAGGTTCTTTGGCTCATTTGTCAACTGCCGGGAGTCTGCACTAAAGAGGAAGCGTTTGATTATGTATGGCGCTGGCGTACATGGCAATAGCTTAATCCATGAATGTGCTAGCGAAGTGAGCATGAGCAGCAGTGGCAGTGATAGCGAAGATGAATGACCAAGTGCATGTCGTGCATGAATTAATGAATAAATTTGTTATGCAAAGCATTTGCTTTTGTTGGTCAGTCTTGTAGGATTCGGCGGATTTTATACTCGTGTTCAGAAAATTAGCACCAAATGACCTGTTCCTGTGTAGGAGCCGCACTTCAATAAAATCACAAAAAGAAAAGTGTGGTTTATATGGCATGTACTTGCCAACCCTAGTGTGCTGAACACAAAGCATGCAGACAGAGGCACTTTGCTTCATTGTTCATACCATTGCTACCCTTGTCTCTTCTTGTTACTGTGGCCCTTCGCTATCACTGAATCGAGGGGCCTTGAGGCTTCAGGTATTGCCATGAATGTACTGAAAATGATGTAGGCCTTGTGGATTTATTTCCTTTTCATTGGTCAGCTGTGCACTGTTTCTGTGCTGGGTAGCTGTCATTTATGAGCCCGTTTGTCATTTTTTCATTGTTTCCTGATAGTATCCTTTTGAAGCAGCCGAGGCCCTCTGCACGCAGGCGGGCGTCCTCTGTGGCGGTGGCGCGGCCCTTGGTGTCTGGCAGCCCACAGGAGGAGTCGCCTCCCGAGTACCGCTTCACGCTGGGTCCCCTGCCATCGTGGGCCAAGAAGCAGGTGCTGGACAATTTGCTTAGTGTTTTCTCCTTCCACCCTTGCAGAAACATACTGTATCAGCACAAATATAGCATGACTGTGAATGCCGTAGAACCATGGTATAGTAAACTGGTCAGAGCCAAGCAGAATGTTCGCTCAAAAAGTTTCACATTAGATACCTCTGTCATATACACATCTGTGGACTGGTTTGAAAGCTTGCAAGCAACGATGCCGAATGTATTATTGGATGATGCAGACCAAGGAACACTATGGTGTTGTGAAGCGAAAACAAGGTACAAGCAAGTTCAAAGGGTGAAATGCTGTTCTTAATTTGTTAGGATAGAACACAGGCCACTGTATGTTGCTGACGTTTCCATATGCTTTGCACAGGTTTCGTAGTGGTCCTTGAAACCCTTGAATGTCAAACTGCGATTTTCAAGGGCCCTAAGTTTTAGAGAGAGCTTAAAAATCGCTGAATTTTTGGGGGGTTAGACTTAGTGGATGCTATTTTTCTATAGGACCCCAAGGTTTGAGCAATCTAGTCAAACCAATCAAGTCTGATTAGCATCTCCATTTTGTTTGTCGTGGCTAGTGATGCTTTACGCAAAAAAAAAACATTAAAAAAAATGTGTTGTTTTCGAGCTATCAGGTGTCATGGCGCTTTAATTCTTAAAAAATAGAATGCTTTGCTAGGGCCCTGAAAGTCTTTGAAAACCCTTGAACATTTTCTTCGAAAGCATCTATATACCCCGTTTATATCGATACACTTACTCATGCATGCAGATGATGGAGCAGCAGCAGCCAGTGAACAGCAAGCCCCCTGCTGCCGCACCACCTGTTCCCCAGCCCCGAGGTCGCTGGGCCCAGCGCTTTGACGCAGCGCGTTCGCTGTTTGAGAATGGCAAAGAGGTATGGGCCAACCGCTATTAGCCTCCTATCTACTTCAAAGCTTGAACACACATTTATAGGACTTTTCAGCACTTAAACATTGACGACATGCTGAGGAAACGCTGAAAGGTAGGCTAGGTTAGTTAGTGCAGGCTCACAATTCAGGGTATCTCGATGCACCAAGGACCAAAACAAGAACAAGTAAACAAGCAGGACATGTATTAGCTTGCCTTCTCTCCTCTTAGGAGTTTGACATCAGAAGCAAGTTTTTGTTAACCCGCGACATGACTAGACAATGTCTACTCTTCCAGTGATTTTTGAAACAATTTTTTTCAATAAACTGCTTCATTCTTTATCCATGCATATGTGGTGTTGCCTTGAATAAACTTTAGGGGTGAGTGACGCATTTCCACTCTGTTTGTTTGTTTCTTCCTCTGGTCCCTGCTGCGTCATGCATTAGTGAATGAAAGTTGGCTGAATGAAAGTGAATGCAAGTCGGCTTTGCGTATAATCGCATATTAAGTCAGTGCTTGCCCTTGTCTTGTGAAATCGGAGAAGTTCAGACTGGTTGTCCAACGTCACTGTCTGCCTGAAGGGCATTTCTGCTGCTGTTTCCCTTCCTGAGAAGGATCATTTTCATCCCCGCCGATGGTAGTGCTTGACTAGATGACGAAATTCTCTTCTGGGCGCTAATTGACAGTCAATCACTTCAGTTGGTAACCCTGAGCTTGGAGGAGAAAAATCAGCTCCTTGTTCAGGAAACAAGTAGTGAGCTGGGAACGTAGCGCTTGAGGCATCCCAATCATGCTAAATTAGCTTTTCTATAAGAATGTTTAAAGCTTTTCGCACATCGTTTTCTACCAAGAAAGGATGAAGTTTCCCTAAAATATTTGATCCTAATAACTTCTTCAGGAGAAATTTTCTCAAATAGAAACCCCTTGAAGGTTGTACATTCTTGGTCAGTAATTTTTGTAGCTTCGTATCTGCTCACCAGTTTGTGTCAAGTTACACAGGGCATCACAAAAGCTTTCCCTGCAACCTCCCTTACTGTAGTGTGAGTTTAGTTCTGCTGTGCATAGTGACTCATTTAAGATATGCTGCAGTTTTTCGCTATAGCTTGAAGAAATGTCAACAGTGCCACAGTCGAACAAGGAACGTCGCTTCAGTGATGTTTTTTTTACCACTGTTAACCACTTCAAGCCTCCTTCTTTTTGTAATTTTTTGTCTAGTTTGCGGTGCCACGTTGTTGCTTAGGTAGACACAGGTCTTTGTCGCCGTGACTGGATACCGTCACTTCTAAAAACTGTATAAAACCAGTGTGTCAGTAAAAGATGGTCGCTTCAATGTATACTTTCTAAAATTTTGTGCTGTCTGTCTCTCTGAAAAATTGGGCCATTTCTCCTTAAGAAATAAAAAAGAAATTGTTCATTTGTTCATTTATTTAGTGGCACTTTTTAGACAACTAAGAAAAAAAGAAATTGAGCTGCACTTGTCCCTGACAAAGCCTGAAGGCTGCACCTGGACAAGTGTCTTTGGTGCAGATGGATTAACATGAATATAGACGGGGCACGCAGAAGGAAGCAGACATAAGCCTCAGGTGTGACATGATATAATTCAACATGAAAAGACAACCACGATTGACTGAGGCAGAGATATACCAAGGCGTGACTGTGCCTGCACTTGTTTTAATTTTAGTTTCATGACCAAGACAGCATGTCTCGTGCATTTCTTTGCGCTCTTTTAGCATTTTCCTTTCCCTGTTTCTAGAAACTGAAATAGTGTGCTTCTGCTCTTTCCATTTTTCTTTATGCTGCAGTGCTTTGCAGTAGCATGGGTGCTTCGTGGATGCTTGGGTGCTGCTCCGGCTCTCCTGACAGACGTCTTAGCATGTTTGTCCCTTTCTTCTCTCATCTTTCTCTCCTTTTCTGTTTGAGGCTGCACACAGCTCCATGATGTTAAAGAGGCGAGCTGGTGCTTGCCGACTTGTGTTGTTAGCAAGGCCCAGTGGTAATGGGCACTTCCTTGTCGTCGTTTTTGGAGGCAAGCTCTTTGCTTTTGTTGCAGTAGTAGCCAGTATTGTAATCAAAGGAAAGCCAGCAAGAAGTGTGCAAATTCTCTTTTCGTGTGCACGAGCATGTTAAGCAAGTCATATAGTAGTATGCCGTCATGCAACGTGGGCGATATTCTTGCGCAGTTACTTTTGGTAGTGCAATCACTTTCTCGAGATTTCATGTGACTCGTCACTGGATGCATTGAAGTATACGGCTGACAGCGTTCCCGGCATTCTGCTAAAGGAGTTGGCTTGGCTTAGCTCCAGAAGTGCCGTTGACTTATATGGGAACACGCCTGGTTCTGAACCGAGTGAAACCTTGTGAAAGGAATTGTATCCCCAAAAATGATTGCCCAGGAATACTGCCCCTGTACAGATTGTTGCACACTCACCGTTCCTCTTAACATCCTGGAGCTCCTTACACCTGTGAGCAAAATTACATGGACTGTGGATACCATGAAAAACTACAGCATAGCAGCTTACGTGGTGCACAGACTATTTAAGGGGCCCCTCACCAGGCCCTATTGCGAATTTTGGTTATACACTGGAAGCTGTAAAACGCTGTCTAAGGAGTAACGAGACAGTTCTCTCTTCTCCAATACTGAACCAATCTGAAAAATTATTTGGTAAAACACTGTATAAGGACCGTTTTACCAAAATACTTTTGCAGATTGGTTCATTATTGGAGAAGACAAAACTGTCCCGTTACCATGCCACCAGGAGACGAGCATCACTGCCGATGGGGACACTCTCTCCCTCTGCCTCTAGTAGTGCTCCCATATAGTATTCCTTCTCTGACTTGTCCCATACCTGAGCCAAGGGAAGCACCACGGCGTCGAGCACCACCTCCTTCTTTTCCTTCTTCTCTTTTTCTTTCTGCGCGGTGTGCTTACAGTGGTAGCGTTGTGCTTCCCGTATTGGATGGTTAGTCATGGTGAGTGGCGTAGATTGCACTGCGAAGAGGCACTGGTGCATATGACTTTGACTCCCTGGCTTAGAGTGGAGCTGTCTTGAAAGGGAGGGTGCACAGCATCTGCTATGAAATTTGACCTGTTATCTCGACGCTACATGTCGCAATGCTTTCCAAGCGTGATCGTCAGCATGTGGTGCATACGCTACTCTTGTTTGTTTAAATTGTGAAACCTGGTGAGGGGGCCCTTCAAGAGTAACAACTGCACATTCTCACGGCCCAGGTCAGGCTGTAGGCAGACTAAGAGGAAACTCTGTGGAACCAGCGACCTGTATACTTTTGCTTGCAAGTGTACTGCAGTATCACATTGTCATCATTAGTATCGCAGTGTCATAATATTTATCGAGGCCATGAATTTTGTGTGGGTGCACCACTGAGGTACATCCCCATAAATTTTACTCTGACCTCTGTTTTAAGAGCGTAAATGATTCCCAATCCTGGTGGACAGGCTTTCAGCCACTCTCAAATTGTCAGTGACTGCTTTTTGCCTGTGGTATATGTTGAACACTTGTTGGTTGGAATTCATTCATTCATTCATTCATTCATTCATTCATTCATTCATTCATTCATTCATTCATTCATTCATTCATTCATTCATTCATTCATTCATTCTATGCTATGCTTTGAGAGCAGCTCCCTTGTGGAGGTGCCCGGGAAGGCGACTCGAGTAGCGCAGCGAGTGGCAGTGTGCGCATGGAAGACGGCGATGCCGAAGACGAGCACTCGGACACGGAGGGCAGTGGTGGCGTCCTCTACCCTGTGCCCCAGGACGGAAACAGCACTGAGCCTGTGGGCAGCTTCCGGGTTACGGAGGCTGACCTGCCCCGCCGGCGCCCACACCGACGTGTCTACAACAGTACCCCAGGTGTGGAGCGCAGTCTCAGCCAGCAGCCTGTTGTGATTTGCGTCTGCTCGCTGCAACAAATTTTCACCAAATGAAGTATCGCACGTCACGAAACTGTCTATGGTGTAATTTTGCAAATTGGTAATGTCTGCTTTATAATAAAAGTAATTAATTTTTGATGCCAAAGGGCAAAGCGGAAAATGACGCATTGTAATTGGGCTGTCAGTTCTCAAATGAGCTCTCAGCATTTTGACCGTACTGCTTACTAGTCCTCACGAACATTGTTTAACTGCACGAACAAACGGACTACAGAGACAGCATGAGTCCCATGCTGTCTCTGTGGTCCGTTTGTTCGCGCAGTTAAACAATGTTCGCTAATATGTACGAACTCGCCCAACAACAAGTTCTTCTTACTAGTCCTCACGGAAATTCTGGCCTGATACCGCAATCTACTTTGCGCAGATCTGCAGAGTGAGGCCAACAGCGAGGACGAAGACTCGAGCAGTACAGCCGAGCTGCGGCCTTTGTCAATGTGTGTCAGCACCGAAAACCTGGACAAGCTGGGCCAGCGGGAGCACTTTATGCGCGCCACCTACGAGAGCCTCGAGCAGCCTGTGACGCCCCCTTCCCTGGCATCCGCTGGGCCCAGCCCCGGCACCCGCTCGAGCCTGTCCGCTCGCCACCACCGGCCAGAGAGCTCCATGTTGGGCTCGGGCAACAGCCGTAGGCGCGAGGAACTGGCGCAAGCCCTCAACCAGGCACGGCAGAAGCTGAACGCTCTGGGCTGGTGCAGCAGCAAGAGCAGCGGTGACCTGCTGGCGGTCAACCCCGAAGAGAACCTGATTCGCCGAACTGCCTCCATGACCGACATATCCACCAGACGTCGGCTTACCTACTCGTCAGGTGTGCACTGGCATGTTGCCGAGACCCCTAGGGTTTTTCTTTCACACGTAATTAGAGGAGCCTCCCGAATTTTATGCCAAGGCAAATTCGAGCTCATTCTATGATTTTACTAACGTTGCGTCGAGTCTTGTGAAAGATCTCGTTCTTGAAATAGCTTCGCCTGTTGGTCTACGATCATGTTTTTTAAGTCTTCTGATGGTGAAAGGGCACCAGAGGCATACCTGCTTCGAGCAAGTTTATTCGGGCAAATTTGGCGCCAGCAAAATCGCTGGAAAAGATCGCTGTGATCTAAAAACAGTCTTGTTCGTCACACTCGGCTGATCCAGATTGGCTGCAGCTTGTGTGTTGTGCCTAAGGGTAAATTGTTAACATAGTGCATATGTATACCACAAAAGGTATGCATTCGGGACAAATCAGGGGGAAAGAAATGAAAAACAAAATTGGCTATTGCTTCCCTCTCCTCTTCTGGTTGCAGATTTGTCTGTGGAATTTTTATTAATTTGAATGTTTGCAGGTTAGCAGGTATGTGCTTTGAATTTCCATCACATAAGTTAGCCTGTTCCTGCATTCAGAGAGAGCAAGGACCGAAAACTCAACTGCACACACACATGTACAAGCACACATACACTGTGACAAAACTGAATGGGAATGATGTTTTTTCTCTAGAACAAAGCTGAAAACTAACAGTTCCAGGGCCAATAATCTATCTTATACTGCTACTCCTTTTATCTTTCAAATGTCTACCACTGATATAGCACCACACATCGCAGGAGTTGAACAGGAAGCAGAAGATAATTCTCTCCACAATAATTTCTCCTTGACTTTATTGTGGCATTCATGAGGATGCAAAGAAAGTGATGCCCCTGCCAAAGTTGTGTAGAATATACAAATATGTAAAAAATGTCAGAGTCAAAATCATCCAGGGCTGTCCACTACTGTGTGTGTTATTGTCCCAGACTCGCTTTGACAAGGGGAGAGTGAGCCTTTTTCTCAAGAGGCAGGACTGACACTGTCATGGTGGAAAACAAAGCCACACAATTTCTATGCACTGTTATTGTGTGAATGCGCGCCTTTCTCTTTGTTCATTTACAATATGTCCAAGGGGGTGGGATCATCTTGGACTATCGGGATGGTTAATTTTTCAAGCTGTGCATATGAAGATAAAATTTCTCCGTCTGCTCGTGCTGTTTGCAATGTCGCACCATCTAGCCCGAATAAAGGTGTTAGATGCATAGGGGAAAGTTGGTGAAGACACCCAGAAAAAAAAAGGGGTAGTAATCTTATTCAGTTGTGGTAATGTCCAGGTGACTCGGTCGGCCTCTGGTCCCAGCAGCAGCAGCAGCAACAGCAGCCTCAGCAGCAGCCACAGCAGCAGCCACAGCAGCAGCTGTCCCCATTGCAAGGCATGCTGCGCAGTGCCAGCCTCGGGGCCCTGCACATGGCCGGTAGGCGGGTGCCCCCGGTGCAGGTGTCGGATGACTCTTCTTCCTCTTCGGACAACGAGTCGACAGTCAAGGGTCCCACCCAGGTACGTCGTGGCACCATTTCATACAGGTGACGCTGAATGTGTAGTTTGTGGCAACAATGTTTCGCCCGCAGAGTAATGAAATCCAAATGGATGTATAGCATTCACACAGAGGGAATTAGTGCCGGTGCCGAATAAAACGCGAACGGTGGAGCGTATGGCTCAAGCACAACTGAAAGTGTTGTGCGCGCCTTTCGTTCATCACCATTGACAGGTGCGCACACCTGGTTTGACAGCATTATGCGATGATGCTCCCCCTACACTATGATACTTTTGTCTATGTTCTGCTTCTCTTTTATTTGAAGGCAAGAAAATAAAAATAAAAGGAAACAGAAGCCAAAACATCGCAGTATAGGGCGAGTATTATCGTACAGTACAGCCTAACCGCACGTGTTACCGGCATCAAATGGAGCGCAAACAGCTGTGCGCACGCTACTCTCAGCGCGGTCGTCTTTTCTCACTTTCAAATAAAAGAGAACCATAACAGAGACGAAAATATTGCAGTGTAGAAGGCACATCATTGCGCAGTGCAGCCAAACTGGATGTGCACGCCTGTCAACAGTGATGACTGGATTCAGTGATGTTTCGGCCGCACGCACCGCTGTTTACGTTTCACTTGACGCTTATAGCACATGCAGCATTGCTTTGAATTGTGACTACAATTGAACATCAATATAATGGACACGGATATAGGAAACTGTTGGATATATCAGAGTAAATCTAAGCTATTGATCAGCAATGTCGATATCGGCATGTGCCAAATATACAGTTATAAGTGACTATAGGATATGATGAAGGTTTTATCTTGTCAGGTGCAATTTTTCTGTAAACGAGGTTTGATTGTTGGGCATGGTGGTAGTACAGTATAACATATATAGAGAAGTGTTGTGCGAGCGTTTTGTATTTATTAAGGGCTGTCCAGCTTCATAACAGTGCAGTGAATGGTCTCTCCAATCTCTCGTTCGTGACTGCCCGGGTTTGCGGGGACGTTGCGTGTGCCAACAGTGATTCGCTTATGTAAGCACGTCAGGTTGTCTTGAGAAGTTGAAGAAAACAAATCGGACACCAAAAGTTCTGCATGTCTATCAGGTCAACTAGTCATGGTGCTCTTTGGCGATAGTTGGCCCTTGCGTCATAAAATGCTACATATCATTGTCATCATTATCGGGTTTTGCGTAGCTTCTGAAATCACAGTATTCTGCTGTTAGTACTACAATGCATTGCCATGCCATGCCTTTGCATGCTGCATTCAGCTGCAGCCGCATACTGCAATGTGGCACCTGCATTCAGATAAGGGTAGAATACACAAAATTCTCGTACACCGTTTTGCCGAACGAATCCAGCAGTAGGAAGCTAAAGCGTTCTTTTAGTAGAGACCAGTGGCTATGACCGGATAGATAGGAGCAGGATGAAGAGCTAAGTATTTCCACTTTACCTTCAGTAGGCGCAACTTCCACAAGTGGATACGACGCACGCTTTTTTTACTTCTCGAAAGCAAATGGCTCACTCACAGCTGCGAATGTTCATTCCAACAGCACCGTACAAAGCAGTCAAAGGCTTACTGCGCATTATATATCACCAGCTGTCGCATCACTGCTTTGCATTAAGAGCTAAACCGTAATTTTCGCATAATGCTTGAGAAAGTTGGCATCAGTGGTGGACATTGTGTGCGCATGTGTGTGCAGGTGGTGACTCCAAGTAGCGGACGCGAGTGGGGCGGACGTGGCCACGAGGGTCCACGCGCCCTGGTGGAGCCCATGCTCCATGGGGGCCGTGGAGGGGGAGCAGCCACGCCGGGCACACCGCGGCCCCTGCCCTCGAATCCGGCCGTGGCACCTCTCACTCGGGAGCTTTGCGAACGCGTCGCCCAGGAGTTGGCACGCATCACTTCTTACGCCATCCACGTCTTTCAGAGGGTACGTAGACTGTTTTGACAATTGAGGATACCCGTAGTGTAACAGATGCCCGGGATGCCGACTACAGAGTAGACGAATGGAACGGTGTGCTTGTGTTCGATGCAACTTGGCACTGTTAAAGGAGTAGTACTGTTACCTATTATTGAGGAGTTGCATGAATGCTGTGGCACACCTCTCTGGTGTGAAAGAGTGACACTCGGCAAGTGTAAGAGCTTGGAAATGCCGATGGGAAATTTTAACTTGATTTAAATTCAGTCTCCAAATGCTAGACTTGACAATAGTGACCCTATCACAGTGTCATGAGCAAAATTTGCTGATGCGTAGCTGTGTGACTGGCTACGATGTGGGCATAAAAATAAATAAACGAGTAATGCCGCTCAATTTTTCTGGAACTTGCGTGTGGCAGCGGCAGCGATAACGGGAACTGAGCAAACTCTTCAAATAAGCTGTTGAGATCCTGTTTCCTCAGTGCATCCAATGCACAGCTGGAGCTAGATATACCTGTGCCAAGTAAGCTATGGCTGCATATTTAGCTGTGCTGCCAACATCTTTAGCTGGATTCTCTGCCAATGAGTCGAGAAATGATTCGGGCTCACTCCCGGCACCATTTACACTGCTATCACGCTATGTACGAGCTGCAACGATCGCATGTGGAATGATACATTGTCTTCCCTCCATGCAGGTGACCATGGATGTGGACTTGTCCCCAGCCGACAGGTCAGCTATGACCAACACCCTCGCGCACGGTGTGCTGCAAGCCCAGCAGAACCTGCGTCCAGCAGCACCTACGCCACTTCTGGCACCACCAGGAGCGGCCCCCCTGTGGTCAGCACCGCCAGCTGAGCCACCTGTCTTCCAGCAGTTTCCAGCTGCACGGCGATTCACCACTGCCGAACCTGCACCTCCCGCCGTATGTGCAATTGTGATCTTCCACAGCAGTGCCTTCATTCACCATGATAGAATGAGAGATGGCCAAGCTCTGCCAACGCTCCGAACCCTCTGCATTACATATATGTCGAGTTCCCGCTGCTTGGTGCCAGGTAGCAGCATGGTTAATTGGTTCCTACAGCAAATTTCCGTTAATCTGAATGCGGTTAATTCGATTATTCAGTTCATTCGATCCCGACTGAAGGTCCTGGCCAGAGTTTATGCATTTCTATGGGCCTTAACTTTCCCTATTTTGATCCTAAAATTGGCCTTTGCTGGATAATTAGAATGTGACCAGTCAGCAGGCACACATGTGACCCCTATGGTGACCCTAATAGCGGCTCCTTTCTTGGCAGCATGTCTTGGTAGAGCTTAGGAGACAGTGAATGCATTGTACACATGTAAAAAAAAAAATCTGCCGAAAACACCTATTGTTTGCCTGCTTAGCAAGATGTTTAAGCAGTAGCAGCAGCTCACAATGTCTGGTCATAGTATTTACCCAATTCTAACGCATGCTTTCTTGGGGAAATTCTAAGATTGGGCCAAGAATAGCCTATGCAGTGCAGCTGAATACGAATCCAAATCCACATTTGCAGCATTTGTACGCTTTCCCGCAAAGCTGACTTTAGGGAGTCAGCCGTCATTTGACTCCTACTTATGTTTTACTAAAATATTGGGTACCTGTTAGATTCATACTTGTAGGAGCTTTAATGTCATTTCGACATTAGTTTTTTTTTACTTTTGACACAAAGAAAGTGGGCGTGCATTTGTTGTGGGGGCCATGTTAGAATCTGGCAAATACTGCCAAATGACTCAGTGGTGCGTTTCGGCGTTTTTTTTCTGCATCTTGTTTAATTCAACCTGCCGTAGAATTCAATCAATTTGGCCGGTTCTGTCTGGGTCGAGCTAACAGAAGTCTACTGTATTTTGGTGCTCTGCCCTGTATGAAAGTACCTAGTTGTAGGTAATAACGCTGGATATTTATTTTATGTCTTGGGAGTTTGAAAAATAGCTACACGTTGCACCACTGTACATTAGAGTAGCTTTAAATAACAGGAAATGTATAACCTGGTGAACGGTCGTTTGAGTGTGCCTTTTCACAGCAATAAATATGCAAGAAATACCTGTGGCAGCCATCTTTAAAACATTAAACTCCTATTTAAAACAACTTGGGGCAGCTGATAATTACGCTGTGCATTTGAACGAAGAATGACAAGCGCAGAATAAATCCCACAGCATATGATATCGTGCCGTCCTTCGAACCTTCTTAAATGCAAACGTGTAAGGAGCAACAAAATGTGATAAAATTGCCATGCATAGTGGCAGTCAAAGATGACAATGTCCACAAAGTGGATAAGATATCGGGTATTGAGACAGAGTATGAACTAGAGCATGGTAATGAAATTGACAGGGTATCATACTTCGGATTGGATACATCAACAAAAAGTTGACATTTAATTGATGACAGTTTTTTTAATACTGACTGCGTTGTCGGTTGTTAGCGAATAGTACGTCGCATCTATGTCTTCAGAGTATTGTTGCTAGTGTAAAATTAGCATTATAGAGTTAATTTGCTACAACTGCAGTTGGTTTTGTGTACTAATGTACTAATTGTCTCTGTTCCAACATGCAGCGGTACTGAATGTAGTAGTATAGCATTTTTCTCATAACCAGTATATGCATCATACAATCTGTATCCTAATCCTGTGAGGGATCCATGATATTGTGAATTTAAAAAAAAAAGAAAAAGAAGAGAGAGAGCTAGATTAAGTCAGCTTGATGGATGCAACGTCAACAGTTGTGTTTTCATGGCATGCAGCCGCCCCCCCTGGCACCCATGGGTGGTCCCCTCAATCAGTCGAGCTCGGACCTCAATGCGCTGCTGCAGCAGTACTCGGAGCAGCTCATGAAGATGGTCAAGGAGCAGATGGCCAAAGGCGACAGCAAGCCCAGTGATTCCACATGACTCTTTTAGATGAAGCCATTTTTATTTTATTTTATTTTATTGCTGCCAATAAAGGGCTTTCAGCTGGTGACATGCTCGACGATGCCCTGGTGGATGAGCTTCTCGCACTGAGAGCGCTCGAGGAAGTGCGTGGTGTCCCGTGCCAGCACAATGCACGTGCCGTCCTCCGTCTCGAAGTCTCCGTAGTCCCGTATGCACCGCACCTGCACGTACAGTGACTTGGGCGGGCTTCGGTAGCGGGTCAGGTCCAGTCCGACGCTGGACATGTAGTCGGCTAGCAAGCCGTTGTAACGCCGCAGCCATTGTTGCTGCACAAGACAGTAGACGCCGAGTCAGTTTTCTTCGTGCAGTAATTGTTTCATGCTTGCACACCTCTAGGGAGAAACTGTGGGTTCATTAGTACAGGACACTGCTGCTTTATTTATCGCACTTTGAGGTTTAACTTGGAACATTGCCTCAGGGTAGTGAAGTGCTTCGAACTTAGAGTAATTATTTTTGTTTTTAATTTTGATTACAGGTCTAGTGCAACAACAGGTCATCTTTTCCATAACATATTTACTAAACCTACATTTTTCTAACTCACTGCGCATAATTTGTGTATTCTAAACAATTTGTTGTAATGGCCTGAAATCATCAAATGACAAATCTGGGCATAAATATGTGAAGAAAAAGCAAATGCTTCAAAAGCGTTCGTATTAAGATTTATAATGATAGGACAGTATAGGAAAATGACGCTGGTTGCACAGCTATATTGCATGCAGACACTCATTGTGAAGCTCTGTAGTTTTTATGGGTTTGTGACTGCTACATTGCGCAGACCGGCTCGTTTGTTATATTATGGCTTTTTCATTTTTTCTACATTCTATAAAAGCACTTTGTCCTTCTGGTTTCTAACATTCTTGTGGCTAGTTATATTGTCCTTAAAGTAAACACTAATTTATTAATTTTATGGTAATGCTTAGTTTTCAGTGCTTTGCAGCGAAAAGAATTGCAATATGCAAAATGGCTTGCAGATGTACTCAATGTTGCTATCCAGAAAATATCCATGTCTTGCGACACCAGCAAGCAAATTATTCCTCAGTTCTAAAAAATTTATTGCAGAGAAATGCCAAACAGGAAGACTGGGACCTGTGGAACAATAAAAGCCTCAGCGACTTGTTGTTATGCTATCCACACTGGGCTGAACCAGGTAGAGTTGTTTCATGTCTGAAGGCTGTACTGCAGGACACAAACCCTAACTTTCATATCTGCAGACTCTCCTGAATTTTCGTAATGTTAAATAATTTGAACTCGTTGGTCTCTGAACCAGCTGTTTGAAGTTTTCAAATAATGAAAGCATGCTGGAATGGCACTTGGTTAGAGCAATTATAACAGGCAAGTTCCTGAAGCAGGTGAAATTGACAAAAACAATGTCTCTGAAATCAAAGTTTCTGTGATCTAAAAACATTGTCTTGCTTGTCGGTTTTTGCTGTGCTGCATCTAAAAGTAAATCATTAATAACAGGCATATGTATTACCGAAAAGGGGTGCTCATGGCAAGCTTTAAAGAACTGTTAGTTTGGACAAAAAATTCAAAAGGAGAAACTATGGCCTTCCTTTTATAAGATTTCATGAAAGTAGCCTACACACTAATAAACATACAGCCAACCAATGTGCGTATTTAATATGTGTTGACCCTGTTCTGTAAAATGCTGCACAACACTGTCCACTGTCCTTATGTAAGATTAATGATGCATACTTATGACTGCTGTGATTGACATCATTTTCACTGAAAACATCAGGAGTGACAATAAATTGCGTGCCATTATGTTTCCATTACTTATCAATAACAGACAATAGAACAAAATCAGATGCATACATACGTAGATACAAGGCCATGTGTCTCACTTTGACCCATTTTCATGTGCTGAAAGTTATTGATCATGAACGAACTAGCCCGACAGCCTGTTCTCGTGAACCACACTGCTAGGTCATGGATAAACTACCACTTGAGATTCTAGATTTAAAGGTAACCATCTCCAATGAGAATCAGTCCCACTGGGTGCAACTCTAAAAAAGCAAAGCCAGCCATTCTTGTGAAATCTGTGAATCCTTATGCAAAATTTCAAAGAAGCATAAATCAAAAGAATTTGAGATTTTACTGAAATTACTGAGAATTAAAAAAAAAATCTGAAATATACAAAATATGTGCCTTGCTCCTGGTTTCAACTTCTCAAAAATATTGTGCATATTTGATTGTGTGAATATTAGCCGTGGTGGGAAAGTTGTGTCTTCACAAATGTGAAAACACGTATGTGTCTATTGCATAAGGAGCATATTTTGGGGGGGCTCCTTGCACCAAGCATGTGGTTCCTTCTGCATTCTTTAGGCTTTTGAAGCAATAGTCAGGTTGGGGAACATGTGCCAACATCCTCGTACACGATTATCATGCTTGATCGGCTTTTTTTCTGTAAGTAAGCTGGCCCAATAGACTTTGAATCTACGCTGGTGCCTTTGTGCGTTTTGTACAGTATCTCAAGTAATGAATAAGCACATTTGCACTGGCTCTAGCTAGCAAGAATTTTGCGAACAGTTAGTATACCGATCTAAATTGTTGTTAGGAAATCCTTGAGTTTCAGCCAAGGATAAATGCTTGTCTATCATGAACTTCAATGCACGTAGTGTGGTGGACAAGACCGATTTCCTAGAAATTCGCTTGCTACAACATGATCCGCACATCGCGGTCATAATAGAAACCTGGCTGCGTAGCGATATAACAAACTTATCTTTTCACCCGATTACAAAGTTTTTTGTAAGAGGGTTCCTGGAATGAGGAGACCTCCCACCGAGAGTTGAACCAGGGCTTACCCCGGAAAACTGTTTCCAAAATAAAAGTTTATTCCTCCTCCTCCTTGTAAGGATGGAATGCACGAAGGTGGAGGTGTAGCCGTTCTACTTAAATATCAGATAGGAGCTACACTTGTCGGTGATACTACCGAGCTGGAGTGGTTATGCCTTAGATTATCATGCTGGGGTCATTGCTATGTGCTGTACGCATCTTACAGACCAACTGACGCTACACCAGATTACTTGATCAAACTTCAAGAGAATATGTCTCTCTACCAAAATAAAATTTTATTGATGGCGACCTTAACTTGCCTGGTGTCAAGTGGGAGCTCCTCCAGGCAAACAATAATTTTTGACATTATGCTTACACATGATCTAATCCAAGTGGTTAATGAACCCACACATGTACAAGGGTCGTCATGTTCTATATTAGATGTTATACTTTTAAACTGAACCTTTTCTGAGCATATCATGACCTTGTTGCGATTTCCTTGCCCCTTGTCAAGACTACTGCTCCTAAAATTGCTAAAAGCACATCTTTTAAAGATTACTCCACAGCTGATGATGCCAGCATCATTGACTACATGGAAACCTGTCTTACAGGCTTTGCAGATAAAAGTGGTGATGTGTGTACTCTACAGACAGCCTTTACTAGAACTTGCAGATATTGCACAGATACATTTAAACTTACTAAAACTGAGAAAGTCAATAAAAGTGTGCCTTGGATGGCACAATGCTTAGTTGCCTATTGTGACTAATCTTCTACTTTTATCTGGTTTATGTAGCTCTGTTTGCTCCCACTTCTGCTTTCCATAATCGACTGGGAAGAACGGATTGATTAAGGCTTTCAGTTTTTATCTTTTCACAAATTGTTTTGTGAGCAATATATCATATAAAAGTTTATTTTTTATCAATATGTATATGAATGTACTATGCATGTTTGTATTTTTATTTGTCTAGTCTGCCATCCAGAGCTCAGAATATGCACGTCAAACTTGGGCTGTCCAGAGAGCCCACGATGCGGCGGTTAGGCTCAGCCTACCAGTCCCCACGTGGGAGCGGCCCGCAGCTCTGCCCTAGGGGAAAGCTTCTCAGGACCTTGTTATTAAAGTTTTGTCTGTCTGTCTGTTAGTCTTGCAGATAAACATGTCTGCCCGTCCTGCATGGGCCAAGATGTGGTCTGCAGCATCCACTAAATAAAAGAATGTCTGTCTTCGTGTGCCATAAGGGGCAAGGTTAATTTCATTAACTGCGTAAGACCAGGTTTTTTAGTGCTGCTGTTACACGCGCTTATTTAATTACATTAGACGTTAGGATGGCGACAGCTGCACTGGATGCAGTGTTTACCAATCCCGGATAGGCATAATTCAAGCAGAATTATTTCAGATTACTTTCGCGTTTCTCGCATGAAGCCGCAACAGCTAATTTGAGCTGCGACAGTACGCATTCGACGGCCCGATGAGTTGCAATCACCCTCTACCCCCTTTAAATGCCAGTGTAGCGCGGGAGCTCGCAATTACAGTTGTCGTTACATTTCATACGGGTTTACTGTAGGTTAGCTGAGGTGCTTCGTGTGCAAGTAGTGCTAGCAATCGCACACGTCTACTCATGCAACCCTCGCTGAGGCAACCTCTGCAGAGAGCAACGAGCGACAGCACCTCTTGCTCGGACAGGTTCTCCCTGAGCTCGGCGGCCAGCGCGGTGCCAAATCCCCATCGCATGTCGCGGGCCGACATCAGCCGCTGGTACAGGTAGGCGAGCAGGCAGCGCCGGATCTGACTCAGGGCGACGTGCCGTGCATGAACCGTGGCGTGTCTGTTCTCCATGTGCGTCTCCACGTCGTTCTGGTTCTCCGTGAAGAGAGCCTGCATGTCGGCCAGGCAGTCTCGAAGTGCATCCTCCTGCGCACAAGTGATCGCTCGCCGCTGTGGTTCGGGGCGCTGCGGTTCAAGGGGCTGCGCGCCACCCTGACCTCTTACCTTCAACGGTGGAAGCCAACCGCGAGAGCGCTTTAGCTCCTTAACGAGTTCTAGCGCTTTTTCAACAAACAGCACCATGCTTCACCTCCAACAGCTGCCTGAACCGCGCGAAATAGCGCGTGCTCAACTTTCGCGCTTTTCGCTGATGATGATCCCTTAGAACTCGCGCCAGTCGCGGCGCGTCAGCAAAGTCAGATTTTCCTGATATTTAAAATTATTAAACTACAAATTAGACACTCGTGATTCAGTTGTCAACTGCGGCGATTTTTGGCGCACACATTTGGTGCGGCGATTTTTGGTGCACATTTGTGAGGGAAGGAGCATAGGGCAGTGTCGCAGTGTTGGTTCTTTATTCATGGTGTGTCGTCTGGCGGCTAAACCTGCGAAAGAGTGACTCTTTTTGGTATGACAGCCTGGGGTGCTGGGGCACTCCGGTCAAATGCAGTATCTTCTACCGCTGCAGCCTGGAGTCATTGCTTGCAACTGGAGCCACAAAGGTGCAACACAGGACCTTCGGAATCGGTAGTTATGGTTGTCTCGGAGGCCATGCATTTCCGTAGCCTACTATGGTTTTCCGTGCTGCATTCGCACCTTTTTTATCCCTTTATTATGTCCACGGCAGTGAGTGATTGCGAACTTTATTTAGGCCCTGAGGAAAAAGAATTAAATCAGTCCGGCCGGCTCCACCCAAGTCGGGGCCCTCTGGACAGCCCTGAGCTGAGCGATGAGCTCTGTGCTTCTGGGCGCTGAGTCCCAGGAGGACTAGCTGGTCAGGAAAGTCCGTGCCCCGCGTTGGCAGGGCACAGCCATGTATTCGAAGTTGTATTCGTGGCCGCACCGGTCGCACTGTGGGTATTCAGTAGAAAGATCTGGATTGATCCTACTTAGTGTCCTTGGTGGAATGTATGTCTGCAACTGTCTGTAAGTGAAGGCCTGTGCTTTTTTGACCTTTGGGTGATGAGGAGGAAAAATTATTCGTCCTAAGCCATCATTTGAAGTGATTTCGCGGTATGACACGAGCTGGTCTTTGTTGTCTAGGTCCCTCCAGGCTGGGTCGAAGCGAGGGCGCGGACCGCAGACGCGGAATGCGAGTTCTCGCGCCAGTTGGTGTGCCCGCTCGTTCGGATTACAGTCGATCAGGACGTCCGGAAATGTTGCCTTTGTGGGCCGGGAACCATGTGATGTGTGGGGACATGAGGTTGTGTGTAATTTCCCGTTTATTAGAATATTTTGTTGACAACCGTAGCTGCTTTCTAAGAGACGGGGGCCGCCGAGAAGGTTCTATAATGGCTATTCTTGAGTCCGAGTAAATGACGTATTTTTAATTGCCATTTCTTCTGCTTCATGAGTGAAGTTGGTAACTATACTGTGGCTGCGTTGTCGAGTGAGCCACGGTCGTCCAGCACGGAGACCGCGTAGGCGCCTAAGTTCCATCTGGCCGCGTCAACGAAGAGGACTTGCGTTTCGTCACGTTTGATTTCATGTTGTCGAGGACTGCCTTGGCTCTCGCTTTTCTCCGCCCTTCGTTGCGGGTCGGGTGTATGTTTCTTGGGATTGGATCAACAGTTATTGCCCTCTTGCATTTGTGCATAGTTGCGACTTCTCTGGTGGCACGAAGAGGGGCTGTATACCTACTTCTAGTAAGATGTCGATGCCCGCCCTTGTGAGTGAGAGCATATTAATTTGGGCTTTTCGCTGTGCCTCAAGAAGTTCGGTTGCGGTGTTGTGTAGCCCCAGTTGGAGGAGTCGTTCCGTGCTAGAGAGAGAGAGAGAGAGAGAGAGAGATAATTTAATTAAAAGAATACAGAGAGGTCGGCCTGAGCTAAGGCGATCTAGCCTGCTAGTGTTTCTATGAAGGCTTAGGACCTTCTTAAATTCTGCTCTGATTAGTGCGTCGATTTTGTTCAGCTCCGTCTTCCAGTTGAAGGGGGCGGCATAGGTTATGTGGCTGATGAGGAAGGCGCGAAATGCTTTCATGAGGTTGTCCTCCATTGCTGCGAACTCAACTTTATAGAATGTTCTTCAATCTCTTTTTTGATTGCCGTTAATTTAGACCTCAGCCTCCTGTTTAGCTTCTGCTGTTTCCATCTTTCTCTTAAAGCGTTCTTGGCCTCCAGGAGGTGTGCGAATCTGGAGTCCATGGCTGGTACTGCCAGGTCCGTGCTTATTCCTTTAGTGGCGTTGGCCACCGTAATATTTAGATTTTCCATATGAGCTCTTCGGAGGTTCCTTATCTGTCCTCATTACCGCTCATTTTTCGGAGGAGGTCCCAGTCGTCGTGGGTGTACGTCTTGGGAGGAGTGGGGGTGTGATGCGGGCGTTGATTTCTAGGATGAAGTGGTCACTGCCAAGGTCCTCCTGCAGGTTGTCCCACGATCCGTCCGCCTTTCCGAGGAACGTCAGGTCCGGGGTGGTGTCCCTTTGAACCGAGTGTCCTCTGCGCGACGGGAACCTCGAGTCCGTGATGAGTTTCATGCCTAGGCTGTCCGCGCACTCGGCAAGGTTAATCCCTTTCTTGTCATTAGTGGCGTATCTCCAGACGGTGTTGTGCGCGTTGAAGTCTACGGCAACGATCAACGGCATGTCCTTGGCTTGCGACGCGGCCAATGTGAGAAGCTTATTCAAATTCCTGAGTCTGTCAATAGGGGAACTGTAGACGTTTGGTACGTAAAGGTTAGTCTTTAGGGCCCGACTGGGAATGATTTCTGTGAGCATGGATTCCAGGACTTTCTTGTATGTCGGGGTTCCCCTTTCCACAAAGCTGACGTCTTTGCGGATGAGAGTGGCAATGCCCCTGACTTCTATGAGCGCGTAGTCCAGGGTCGGCCTGGAAACCCTGTGCCCCGAGAAGGACATGTTTTGAATGTTCTTTCCCGCGCTGCACTCTGTGCCACCGTGTGATCATGTTAAGAAAAGCCACCGTGTGGCTTTTCTTAACATGATCTGACGAATTGCGTTAGGTTAATTAGCTTTCTTGTTGTTGAATGAGTTACAGTTCCATTGCCAGCTAGATATTGAAATATTGCGGTGCGTTATCCATTGTACTGTTCTGGCATGACCCCCTTTTTGCTGGGCTCACTTATTGATCCTGGCGGCTTGGCGTGTGCGGGCAACGCAGGTAGAGGTCCCAGAGAAGACGTGGCCCCTGGGTCCGGCGTGGGGGTTGTTTTCGTGGTTTTGGGATGAGCGATTGGTCTTTCTAGGCGACTGAGTCAGATTTACGCGAGTGCCTCCTTAATTTCAGTAATTGCCGATTGAAATGTGTTGTACTTACCCTTCTTCTTGCTGCGCTTCTTGGCTTCGTTGTCGCCGATGGCACGACAAGCGCTGGTTTTTCTAGCTCTTTTTTTTTGTGCACTGTGGCTCCTAGGGGGGAATTCTGTAACAGTCCACCTATAGTGGACATGTCCATTTCGTCTGTTGTTGAGGTTCTGATTGGCTGCGCTGTGCTGCGCGTCCACAGCCGCCAGGCACCGCGGCCAATCAGCACTCTAGGCACGTCTATAGCATATGGGCCTTTTTTCGATCGGGTCCTCAATACGGAAGGGGGGAGGGGGTTACCGATTGTTGCGAGATCTGTTGGTGAAGAAATGCGCTATTTATTGGTATTTTCCTAGCTGCTCCTAAATTCTACTGAGTTATCTGATTCTAGTGTTACCTGTTGGCATAGAAATAAACTATTCGTTCTATTTTTAAAAATTTTTTTTTGCCCTCGGCCGTTGCCTAGCCCATCCGCTTTTGAGTTTGAGTTTATTGAACGTTACAAGGGGGGGGGGGGGGGTGTTACTTATGGAGAAAGGTATACAGAAAGAGGTCCCTTAGTGTGAACACTGCAATGTGCCCCCCCCCCCCCCTGTCCCCTTTAGAAGAACCCTACCTATGTATACTGCGCCGAAGAAAAGCATATATATGCTTTTCTTTTTCAAGGCGACATACCATATTTACTCGATTCTAAGCACCCCCTTTTTTTCATGATCGCGATGCCCAAAGTGAGGGGGGGGTGCTTAGATTCGAAAAATCTGGAATGACCCCTCCTCTCCCTTTTCGCTGCGACATCACGACGAGACGGGTGCGAGAAATAACATTTTATTTTGCAAACATCCAAAAGAAAAATCGGTGCAGACAGTGAGCCCACCGCTTGTGTCGGATGCTTAGTCACTGTCACTGCCACTCACGAGCTCGCGCGGCTCTGCAGTCCGGCTGTGCGGCAAGATCGCGCCGCGGACGCTGTTCCACCTCGGGACTTCGACGGCTCCGGCTCGATGACAGTGCGAGCAAGCGCGCTTGGCGGTCTTGGCTACGCGCTCTTCCCAACAAATAGGGGGGTGCTTAGATTCGCATGCAAACTTTTTTTCCAAATTTTTTCGCGAAAGTAGAGGGGGGTGCTTAGAATCGCGAAAATGCGGTATGTCGCCTTGAAAAAGAAAATTGCAGTTGTCGAAACGTTGGCTGCCGCTTTTACCTTGTTCTCGTTTTGCTCGTCGTCTTGTATTTCTATCTCCCGCCTTCCCCGTGTTTTCCCTGGATGTGCACATTTCCTTATTACAAGGGACGCGCAGTATTCTTCAATTTTGGCACGACGATTTTCCCTTAAAGCGCTTCTCAGAAAAAAGTATGTTTCAACAAAAGACTATACGAACACCGAGACGGTACAATTCCACTAGTCTTCGTATTGTAAATAAAAAGTGACGCAAGTCAGTAACGTAAGGCGCTTTTCTCAGCCTGTCTTTTCTGGCCTAGGTCCTTTCGCTGGTTGTTGCGTTCCTTCTTGTGGTTTTCGCACTTCGCCATTGAATCAGACGCTGACGCGTCTCTCATATGGCATTGACGACCACACGGGGCGACGGATTATTAAAGGAAAACAAAGAAATAACTAAAGGAAAAAACGAAAAGTGGAACGAAGTGGGGGTGTCCTTTGTAAGGTCCTGATTTTTTTTCATTGACTCAGCTCGCAGAGTAGCGCATTTCACGAGATTAAAGCTTTCACGAAGTTTTATTTCTTTTCTAGCGCATTATTTCCCAATGGAACAGGTAGCCTAATGACATTTTCGTTGAAGGTCTTATGCAGTGCTTACGCGGCCTGCAATAGAAATGATCCAGTTTGAGTTATTTGAACAATCTTCTTTTATTTTTATGCTGCATTTTGGGAATGTGATATAGCTATTAACCTTTAAATCTTGTTCACGTATATTTTGTACTATATGTGCGTATATCTTGTAAACAATTACTTGTTTATGTGTATTTCGTACTCCGTCACTGACCAAGTCAAAAAGTATTTGACGTTTCGGAACCTGTACGGGTTCCGAAACGTCTAATACATTTAGATGCAATGAGGAGGAGGAAAGAACTTTATTGTTTGCCCTGCGAGTTGGTGGGGAGGGCCAAAGGGCCCGCCTAGGTGACGGCCAGGAGTTCTTGGGTCCTGGCGGCATCCTCGGCCCGCTGGACGGCCCATAATTGATCTTCGAGGGCGGGGCTGAGCAGCGCGGCTTCCCAGCGCGTGCGAAGGCTGCTGCTAGAGACCGCGTTTTCTTTATTGCTATTTAGCCCTCGGCATTCCCATAATATATGCTCCAGAGTGGCTCTGGATTCACATGTTCTGCATTTGTCCGTAGGATATACATCCGGATATATGATGTGCGAGAGCGCAGGATTCGGGTACGTCCTAGTTTGTAACTGCCGCCATGCGACAGACTGCTTTTTTGTCAATTTTTCGTGAGGTCGCGGGAATATGCACCTCTGTAACCTATAATGTTTCGTAATGTCATTATATGTTGTCATTCTGTCCTCCCACTCCCACTCATTTACCGCACCGTCACGTCCGGAGGGTGTCGGGGCGACACTTGCGACTGCGGCTCGGTCCGTAAGCCCTCGAGCCGCGTCATGTGCCGCCTCGTTGTTGCCGTCCTCCGCGAGGGTGTGAGCGGGTGTCCAGGTGATATATATCTTTCTTTTGTAATTTTGCCCTCCTGCAAGAAGAATTCGTAGTGCCTCCGGGGAGATTCGGCCGTTGGCAAAGTTTCTTATTGCCGTCTGAGAGTCGCTGACTATCACGGTTGCGTTAGTCTGAGCTGCTGCGAGCGCTATGGCTACTTCTTCAGCTATCTCGTTACTTGTGGTGCGTATCGTCGCGCATGTCTTGCACCGTTTATCCCTATCGATTACGGCTGCCGTAAATCCCCGTCTGCGACTGTATCGAGCCGCGTCTACGAACACTGCGTCCTTGTCGCTGCCGAATTTCTTCTGTATTTGCATCGCTCTGTTCTTTCTTCTGTCCTCATTGTGTTCTGGGTGCATGTTCTTTGGTAAGGGAGGTATTACCAATCTTTCCTTTGTATCTCTCGGGATGTCCACCTTGACACCATGCTGTGTGTGGTAACCTATGTCTAATCTCTCTAGGATGTGTCTGCCTGCTCTAGTCTTAGAGAGGCGTTCATATTGTGCCGTACATTGCGCTTCAATGAGCTCGTCTATAGTGTTGTGTAGGCCTAATTGCAGCAACTTGTCCGTGCTGGTGCTGATCGGTAATCCTATGGCTAGTTTGTATATTTTCCGAATGAGGCATTCTAGTTTGATCTTTTCCGCGACCTGCCATTTTAAGTACGGCGCTACGTACACTATTCTACTTATTACGAAGGCCTGTATTAACCTGATGGTGTTTTCCTCTTTCATCCCGCTATGTTTATTTGTTATCCTTCTGATTAGCCTCATGATTTGCGCTACAGTTCCCTCCAGTCTTCTGAGGGTTTCTCCGTTGTTGCCCTTGGCTTCAATGAGGAGCCCCAATACCCTTATCCTATCGACCTTGGGTATGGGTTTCCCATCGGCCGTCTTTAACTGTATCTCCTCTCTATGAGTGAGCTCTTCCCTGTAGTTGCCTGGTTTGCGACCTCTGCGAGTCGGTCTGTACAGTAACAGCTCCGATTTCTCTGCCGAGCATGTTAGCCCTGTCCCCTCTAGATATTTTTCGATTGTTTCGACCGCTGTTTGAAGCGTTTGTTCTATCTGCCCGTCACTTCCGTTTCTCACCCATAGGGTAATATCGTCTGCGTATAAGGTATGATTTAGACCCTCGATTTCTTGTAGCTTGGCTGGCAGCCCGATAAGCGCCAGATTGAATAGCATCGGTGATAAGACCGAGCCCTGTGGCGTACCTGCGCTGCCTATCTCGATATTCTCCGAAACTAGGTCCGCTATCGTGATCTTTGCCTTTCTGCCCGTTAGAAAATTGCGTACATAATCGTACGTGCGTTTTCCCAGTCCTAGTTCGCCTACTCTATCCAGTATCGTTGCATGTGTTACGTTATCGAAGGCCTTTTTTAGGTCCAACCCGAGAATTGCCTTTGTCGATCTGCCCGAATCGTCTATGATCTGATGTTTTAGTTGTAACAGAGCGTCCTGCGCTGAGAGGTTTCTCCTGAATCCTATCATCGTGGGCGGGAGCGCGTCGCAGTCTTCGAGGTAGGTGGTCATCCTAGCTAGGACCACGTGTTCCATGAGTTTCCCCACGCAAGAAGTGAGAGATATGGGTCTCAAGTTCTCAATTTGCAGTCGCTTGCCCGGTTTAGGTATTAACACGATTTGTGCCGTCTTCCATTGCTGCGGAATCTGCCCTGCCTCCCAGCATTCGTTAATATATTCGGTTAACTTAGCTATAGACTCATCGTCCAAGTTCCTTAGCGTTTTATTCGTTACACCGTCTAGTCCGGGTGCCGACTTGGTATTGAGTTTCTGCAGGGCTGCCCTGACCTCTGACTCGCCGATTTTGCTGTCTAATTCGTCATTTACCTGCCCTGTGTAGTCAGGGTGTACGACGGGCAGCACTTGCGAGATGTATCTTTTCTCGATTTCCTTGAGGAAGTCCTGCTCTGTCCCTCGGTACGTTTGTATTAGCCGATTTATATTTTGCCTATGTGCCGACTTTGTCCCGTCCGGGTCTAACAAATATCGAAGGATGTTCCACGTTTTTGCCATTCCTATCTGACTGTCCATGTTGTTGCATTTTTCCTCCCACTGTTGTTTGCATAGCTGCTGGGCGTACTTTTCTATGTCCATGTTCAATTTGGCTATCTTTCTACGAAGCGTCCGGTTGTGTTTTTGTTTTTTCCATCTCCGTTGCAACCCTGCCTTAGCTTCCCACATGTGTAAAAGCTTACTGTCTACGTTCTCTAGATGCGCCTCCGGCGGGACCATTTTCGTAGCTGCCGCCACATCTCCCTTTAGTTTTTCGGTCCATTCCTCAATACCTTGTGTCGTGTCGTCGGCCTCCTCCCTTATTTTCCTGAATTTGTCCCAGTCGACAATCTTAAGTGGTCTACCCTTTGTCTTGCGCGGCCCTGCCCTTACCGTTATTTCTAGTATATTGTGATCGCTCCCAAAGTCGTGTTGCGTATTTGTCCACTGCGCGTCCCGTATGTTCTTGGTGAATGTTAGATCTGGCGTAGTATCCGCGCAAACGCTGGTACCTATTCTCGTGGGAACAGATGGGTCGGTCACGAGGGTCAGACCTTCCTGCTGCGCGTCTAGCCACAGGTTCCTGCCTTTTTGAGTTTCGATTTTGTAACCCCACGCCGCGTGTTGGGCGTTAAAATCGCCTCCGATCACTACCGCTCGGTTGTCCGCTATGGCTAGTGTTTTTTTAAAGAGCGATCGAAATTTATGGTGTCTGCACTTTGGACTGCTATAAATATTTAATACAAAGAGGCTGTCCTTCGTTTTCCGCATGGGTATGAGTTCTAATAGAATGTGATCGATTGACTTAACTTCCGTGTCGTGTTGAACGACCGAGTGATTTCGCTTTACCAACTTCGTTAGCGCCTTCGTCTCCCCTTCGGCTCTACCAAAGGACTTGTAACCCGACAATTTTGCCAGCCCATTTGTTTCCTGCATCATTATAATATCCGGGTTTTCTTTGTCTTTAAGGTGTTGTTGCAAAATGTATCGTTTTCGATCGTATCCTCTACAATTCCATTGCCAAATCGTGTATCTAGTTCGTCTGTCCATGGCGGCGTTACAGGTTCTCCAATCCCTCGGCGGGTACGGGGGGCCTAGTGTACGGCTTAATGGCCGTCTTAACCGGTCCCCCCCTACTTGTTTGCGGTCCCCATATTGCTAGTTTGGCTTCGAAGTCAGCCATCATTTGTTGCACTTGCTGTAGTATCGCCTTTCCTAGCGCCTCCATCTTTGCCTCTATCTTCGCCTCAAGCCTCACTTCCAGTTGTTCTAGTTTAGTTTCAAATTTTGTTTCGTTCTGTTTGATGCTGGTTTCGATTTTCTGTTCAAATTCCTCCTGTCTTCCTTGGAGCGTCGTGGCTGGCTTGGGTTTCTTTACTCCGGTTTCAATCGGAGCGTTCTCGGTCTTACGTTTAATGGCGGTGAGGGCTACATCCTCCTCCATTGCTGTCTCTTTTTCCTCCCTTATAACTCGCGAGCTTTCCTCGTTGCGTGGCACTTTCCCGCTCCTCAAACGGTCGTTCTCTTGCCTGAGTTTTTTAATTTCATCCATGAACGCAACATTGCTCTGCCTGATTTGCGCCAATTCTTTCTCTAGCGTCTTAACTCTATTTCGAAAAGCAGCCTCTGCCTCCGCACGCGCCCCGGAAGCCGCGTCCGCCCAGCTCACCTGTAAGGGTCCTGCCGCGTCGTTGACGTTGCTCTTTCCTTTTGGGCTCTGCGATCTTCCTCCCCCCTGTGCTCTGGTAGATTCGGTATTACTGGTCTTGGGTCTGGATCTCGATCTGGACCGCGATCTCGATCTGGTTCTATTCGACGTCGAGCGGCCCCTTTCCCTTGCCTGGAGCTTGGGGAAATCTTCTAGTCCAGATCCGTCCTTTGTCCGATATTCCGACCGCTGTCTCCAGTCTTCCCGTCCTGGCCTGTACAGTCTTTCAGCTTCCCTTTCGTGGTACATCGTTTCTTCTTCCTCTCCTCTGACTCGCTCCCAGCGGCGCCTCTTTACCAAATACGGTAACTTGTATCTGGCATTACATCGGCGATCCGCCGTAGGATGGTCTTTGCCGCAGAGCTGGCACTTCGCTTCGCACTCGTGGTCCTGTGGCGGGTTCTCCAAGCCGCAGCCTCTGCATATCCTGCTGTTCGGGTTCGGGCAGACATCGGCTCTGTGACCAAGGCGTCCGCACTGGTAGCATATGTCTATTTGCTTCCGGTATAGTGAACACTTGACCAGTGCTCTTCCGTATCTCACGTAGTTTGGGACGTGATGCCCGTCGAAAAGGATGATGACATTCGTGGTGTTTCCCATCCTTTTGGCCATGAGGACCGTCGGATTCTTTGGTGTTACAAGCATCTCCACTATTTCTCTAGGAGACACCCTCGTGCGTTACTCCTCTTATCACTCCCTTAGAAGTATCCTCCGGAGCCGACTCGTACGCGTTGGCTTCGAACTCCTTGTCTCCCATCCTCAGTCGAGTGATAGTCCTGTATTTTTCGGCGCGCTCCTCCGATGGCGTGCTGATCACTAGAATGTTCTGTTTGTAGTTGGCACACACCGTGTCATCTTCCGATTCCTTTCTGGGGATTCCCGCGGCGTTGGCGACGCAGCATTCTAGGCGATTGATCCCATAGTCGGTGACGTTGAAGCTGTCACGTGGGCGCACTATTATCTTGTACTCCGCCTTCGGCAAACTGGGCATCCTGCTTGCCGCCATGATTTGTCTTGCTTTTTGTCCCTTGTTCCACCTATTACTGAATGCGTTCTCGCTGGAGAAGCGCGCTGCCTGATCCTGGGTTCCGTGGGATTTTGTCCGCTCACTGGCACATCCTCCTCTCTTCACAACACGCCAACCTGCTTCGTCCTCATACTCTTCTCTCGGTATATCATCCCCTTCGACGCGCACCGTTGCCATCTTGCAGCTCTAACCCGAAAAGAGGCGGGGCTCCAGCCACCGCGGGGCTCCAGCCACCAGCTTCGTTGGGTTAGGCTTAGCGGCCGTGTAGGCGTGGCGCTATATAAAGTGGTCGATGTGCCGAAAATAAACGGTCCACCTACTTGAGAATGATATCAGGGTGGTCCGTGGAACTTGCACTTCCTTCTCGATAATAAGGCGTCGGTGAATTCTTCGAATGTACGCCGAGAATCATTCAAAATCTGCGGAGCCGACGCGACACAGATCCGCACTTTGCGTCTTCTTCTTCTTCCATCCAGATGCAATGAGTCAATTAAAAATTAAGACGCAATGAATCCATACATAAAAGATACCGTATTTCTTGAATGCCTTGGGGACGAGGACATTTTAATACTTACTGATCACGGCAGCCTAAACAAACATTTACAAAGCACTACTCCAAAAGCTGCTGAGTGGATTAACTCAAATTCGTTGCAGTAGAGTGTACTATAAATCGAATTGCAGGCACCAGTCTTGAATGCCAGCGACGACAGCTTATCACTACCGCAGTTTTGGTTTCGTAAGGGTTCTAACGCGCATCTATTTCTTCTTTAGTAATGCTCTCCTGAGAAAAAGAAAGCGCAGGTTTGAATGGACTACATATGAGATACACGTCATTCGACTAAACAAACATGGCGCTGCTTCTTGGTGCCCCTTGATACAGTGTACTAGAAATTGTACCTTTGAAATGACATGTGAACCGAAACATTGTATCAGATAACTAGCGGGGATTTCTCCCAAAAGTTTGTCTGCATTTCCTGAGCAGAAAACTCAAGTAATTAGGACTAAAAGGGACAATGAAGAGAAACATTAAACGAGCTTAACTGGTGCATTATTTCTTATAAGCAGTTTTTTTTTTGCGGTAAGAGGTTAATTACTAGACGTGAAAATGAAAGCCACTTTCTCATTTCTTGTTCGACGCCGAAGCCCCAGCAATTGGATGTGCGTGCTTGTGGCGTGAATGAATACTCATTCACGCCACAAGCACGCACATCCAATGTTTTCAAGCGGCGACATACTATAGCGCCTGCCGCGAACGTGTATGCACTGATATATGTGTATGTGATGGATAGTTAACGTGGCGCGACTGTCGTCACATAGCGGTATAACTGAGCAACTGCAAAATGACTGTCATCAATGCACGTGACGACAGCTTTTCAACGGATGATTACATCGATTTCTCCTGCTAATATTGCTTTCATGTCACTCCCCACGCTGCTATATGCCGTCACCGCGGCAGCTTTTGCCGGAAAATGTACGCAGGGAGCGCTTCGCGCCTCGCATTGTTAGTGGCAGCGCCTTCCGTAATTTCGCATTTGAAGAGCACTTACTCCATAACAGTTCACAAAATGTACTTGACTTGGTATAAGCAACCGATCTCTTGGCCAACCTCCCCATATATAGTGGGTATGAATCACGACTTGGGTGAACAGCAACAGCAGCAGCAGCTTGAAGAAGAGGAGGCGCGGCATCTCGAGCAGCAGCGGCGGCGGCTTCGGCCCGCCCGCGACCCCTTCGCCATGTCGTCGGACGATGACGACGGGGACGCGGGGATTCTGCACCTGCTGGAGACGGCCGCGCGCGCCGCGGTCGTCGCGTTCACGCTGACGTTCGTCGCGTGGCTCTACTGCCGGCTGAGCCAGCGCCGCTGCAAGTGCGCCGCCCGGCTCGAGGGCAAGACGGCCCTGGTGACCGGCGGCAGCGCGGGCATCGGCTACGAGACGGCCAAGGCGCTGGCGTCGCGCGGGGCGCGCGTCATCTTCACCTGCCGCAACATGGAGGTGGGCCGCCAGGCGCTCGCCTCCATGATCGAGGCGAGCGGCGGCGGCGACGTGGTGCTCAAGCACCTCGACCTCTGCTCGCTGTCCTCGGTGCGCCGCCTGGCGGCCGACGTCCTGGAGACCGAGCCCCGACTCGACCTGCTCGTCAACAACGCGGGCCGGTCGGCGCCGCCGCAGCGGTCGCTCACCGTCGACGGCTACGAGACGACCATACAGAGCAACCACCTGGGCCACGCGCTGCTCACGGGCATGCTGCTCGACCTGCTGCGCCGCTCGGCCCCGTCGCGCGTCGTCGTAGTCTCGTCCATGGTGCACGCGTGGACGCAGCTGGACCCGGACGACCCCTTCCTCGAGCACCACTACACGCCGAGCCGCGCGTACGGCCTCTCCAAGCTGTACAACGTGTACTTCGCCCGCGAGCTGGCCGACAAGCTCCGCGGCGAGCAGGTCACCGTCAACGCCCTCCACCCGGGCCTGGTCAAGTCGCGCTTCTTCCGCGAGCCGCCCATCACGTACTGCTCCAAATTCCTGCGATACGCCGTCATACCGCTATTCTCAAAGGTGCCCGCAGATTTTTCGAAGAGAAGGTTTTCGTAGTTAACACTGCACACGGGTTTGGCGTATCTGGCATTTGGGTATCTTGTAACCGCATCCCGAAAGAAAAAAAATCAACGACCCTTTCGCGGCTTCAGAACGCCGTAGCGAGTTACAAGAGTTACGAAAATGTAGGTCTCAACGAGACAATAAGCGAGGATTAGTTTCAAAGCGGGTAATATTAACGATGCGAGCGTAATTAGCGTCAATATAGTCGAGATTTAACCCCATTGCACTTAGCCCCTGTAAAGGGTGCAACTGCGTAGATACATACATGTTGAGGCAAAGCCACCGTACGGGACAATATTGAGAAATGGAGCGGGTTCGCGTGGACCAAGCTGTGCTCGCGCGATACAATGATGTCTAGAAGGCGGCTTCGGTGGTGCCCACAAAAAGAGAGAATTAGTGGGCCAGTAGGTAAAATTAACGGTACGGGCGTAATTAGCGCCAATATGGACGAAAATTAGCCGCACGTACTGCACCATAGCCTGCGCGCTATCTCCGGGATCTGCCCACCTGGCGTCTTGGTTAAAAAGAAACAGAAGCAAATGTCGACGCTAAAGATGACAACGAATAAGATACGAAATCAGTGAATAATGACCATGAATAAGAGAGAGAGGATAGAGATATATATAATCATTTAATCATCGAATAGTTCGAACCACCGTACGTGTACGTCAACCTTGTCTTCTTTAGCGTCGACACTTGGTTGACCCTCTTTTTTTTTATTTTCTCACAAGCCTAATCTAGCCGTGAAAGCCCAGGCCATACACACTTGTGCACCCGCCTATCTCTGCAGTTACGTACTGCACTTCCTGACCTTGCGATGACGTCGTTGCAGTATATCTCAGCAAGTGTGATTGCATTTGTTCCATTGATCGTTGTCTGCAAAAGCAGCACCAGCGTTTAAATTTTCTTCAGGCGGAATATTTTCTACCCATAATTAAAATACATTTAGTGCCTAAGTGAACTATGTGTAGCTTGAAAATCCTTTCTTTCTATTTTTGCAGAAATTGACACCCTACTGCTGATAGGAGCAGTAAATAAAGTAGCACAAACTCCCACTGACGATTTGAATGCATTCGAGATGTGCGATGAAAGTGATCCACGGCACAATTCAAGAAGTAATGCACTCTCCGCCGCACTGGGGGATTGGACAGAATGTGCTATACAAACACTGCCAAGGAAAGCAGTTGTCGCCTTGAAGAAGACAATTCTCTTTGTCGAAACGCTGTCTTCAGTGGCATCCCCTGCTCGACCTTAAACTCTTATGTATATGTATACTTGTATACATTGAGTCGACTGTCGCCTACTGTACTATCTTTCATCTAGGCTGCTTATGTATCTGTTAGTTTACCGGGTGACATATAACTGATATCAACTGCATTTCGAAACGGAACAATCGGTTGATCGAGCTTTTGCAGTGCATGCACCAACACCAGAGCAACGATAAACGCGTGCGTGTTGTCGCCGTGTCTGCTGCAGTCGCCCTCGGAGGGTGCCCAGACGAGCATCCACCTGTGCCTGGCACCCGAGTTGGCGCACACGACGGGCCGCTACTTCATGGACTGCCGCGAGGCGAGGCCAGGCGCGCACGCCCTGGACCCGGTGCTCCAGCGGCAGGCCTGGGAGATCACCGAGCAGGCGCTCAACGTGCGCCTATGCAACTGAGCGGACGCCACGTCGAAAGCATGTCTAAAGCCTTGCCAGCTGTGCTGCTGTTGTGGAGTTAACAAAATCTGTTGCTCTATTCGGAGACGTTGCGGGTTAACTTGCAGACGCGGTATAGTTTGGGGAAGCAACGAGTTTTGCGCGAGTTGTCGCGTTACGGTTGTTGTTATTGATGGTCGCGATGATGACGATGATGATCTGTGTAGTACGTTCTCTTCTCCTTTGGATCGGTTGATGTGCGAGAAGATCGATCCGGATCTGGTACTCGTCTAAAATAATTAAAACATGCAAGAAAAAGGAAAGAAAACCGAATAAACGGTTCGTCTTATATATAGTCACATCACTTAGTTAATTGTGGTCGTCCTAAAGTCTCGGGAGCGCCACCGAAATTCCAGCAGCCTTTTTTGGTCACTTCAGCAGCCTTCCATGTGCGAGCGCTATAGCTAGCCTTTTGAGCGAAAGTCCATCGAGATTTATAGCATATTGCAGGCATCCGGAGCTGCGAAGCATGCAAGGTTCACTTGCGCTGGACGCAAGATTCCAGGATGCTATACCGGAGGATGTGACTTATTTGCCTGCAATACATTTCAAGGCCCGATCCATGATCCTCTTGCGTGATATTTTCTTCTGCCTGGTGACACGGAAACGAAGCAAGCCTAAAGCTTTTTGCTGCCCACGGCATCCGTTATTTTACCCTTCTCTTGACAGTCGACTTTGCACTGAACCGATCTGAGCCGCACAAATTCCTCAATAATGACGCTTCCTAAATGTCAGAACGGTCTGTTCCCTGATGTCACAGCCGTCTGTTTTTGAAGGTGCGCGTTTGTACCCGCGAGCTGTCTTCAGGCAACGAACTATCTCGCCTACTAACAAATGAAGTCGGTCAATATGTAAGTCGGCAATAAATTCTGCAGGTCAGTAAAGAAAGATCTTTGATCTTTTTGAAAGATCAAAGTGTTTACTGTAATTCACCGCCAAGCTATGCGTTATTGCCTGTTATCAGTTTTACGTTTATTAATTTATTTTTTGTTTGTCTGAGGTCCTCCCGAGATTTTCTCAAATTCGGTGCCTTAAAACGCAATCAGTTTCATGACATCTTCAGTGTTATACAGACAAGTGCATTCGTAACCATTTTTTAACAAGGTCGCCCGTTCGATGCCAAAATGTATCCATCTTTATCACTAAGATGATGAATTTTTTGAAATTTAGTCCTCTTTGTTTTCACTTATTTTATTGTTACTTAGCTATACTTTTTTTTTTCAATCTCGTACTGTGCCGAATGAACAATCTTAACTTGAAAAAAGGCGATATAGCCCGGACATAGTAGAACGGTGAGTTCAGTTAAACTTCGACGCAACGAAGTCAGTAAAACCGGCAATTTGCTTCGTTATATCGAAATTTCTTTGTATTGAAATTCGACCTTTTATACAAATAAGTACAGTCGCCGATCGATTTCTTATACACGGAAAGGGGCTGCAGAATTTTCCGAATTATCGGGCGATCGAAAAAAGCAAATATGAATGAGAAACAATTCGTTTTGATAAATTCGGCAGTCGGCGCGACGAATGATACCGTTTCAAGCCACGTCGACGATACCTCCTCTGCGCTACGCGTAGCCAGCCACGCTTTCGCGTGCACTCCGTCCCCGCAGCTGATAGCGTCGCTATCGGGAAAAGCGCCGGCAGCGGAGAGCGAATGCTTCGTCTGCCTCTCGCTCCAACGGCTCACCGTCGAAACTCGAGATTACGCAATTTCCCATACGAGATGCGCGAGAAGAAAGCTATGATGCCACGCCGTCTCGACACGACTACTCTTTGCAGGGTGCACGGCATGCGTATGCGCTAGCCGCCATGCGCACAGCCACGGCTGAGACGCGCGCCAGAAATCGAGACGTGCGCAAACTCAACCCCCCTCCCACCCCAACCCCGCCCCCTCGCGTGCGCTTGATCGCGCACGGCCGGACTCAACCCCTTGCTCCGTGGACTCGACTCACGCGCTCCTCCGCGCGGAGGTGATAGCCGAATCCGGCCGTGGATCACGTTACCGCAAGCTCGCTCCCCTGCCTCTCTTTCCCTTTGCTCGCGCGGGACGGCACTCGCGAAGCCGCTATCTTTCTTGTCTCTCGCACACTTTCACTCGCACCTAAAGCACACAGTGCGCGGGGCGCGATAGGAGCTTATCGCACGTGGACTTTATACGGAACACGATCCGGCTCCACTTCGGCGGTCGCTCTTGTCACGCGGTGCGTTTGCAAGCAGCCGCTCGTAATTCAATCATTTGACCATCTGCGCCTGCGGAAGTTTCCATTTATTGTCTCGGCATTCCTTTGCGGCGGCAGTGAAATTGCGTTATATTGAAATCGCATACAAACACACTTCATTATATTGAAGTTCTACATAGATTATGTTTTATGGTCAGGATGTTTTGAAAAGTTATATACTTCGTTATATCGAGAGTTTAGTTATATTGAAGTTCGTTATATCGAGGTTTAATTGTATACCCTTTATGTCAAGCTTGGTTAAAGTTATCAGTTTTTCTAATGCTTTCACGATTGCAGCAGCAGTACCACCCTTCATTTCAATGAACTCAAGGAGTGTATTCAAGCTCCAAATAATAACTGTAATCTATCGTGAATGCTTTTTTTAACGTTGTGCGCCCAGTACCTCAGTTCACGAACGCCATGCACATTATCACAGTGACATGTCATTCTTGACAGTAAAGTAGCAATTGGAGTATTCGATAAAGCAAAGAAAAGCAGGATAGAGGGCAATTATTGTTTGGGGACAAGGTACGCCCCAAAGAGTATAAACTTTTTAGAGTGTATGATGCTGTGCAAAAAGCCCTTTATGCACCCGTATTTTTTTCCAATTTTAATACTCTTAAAACAGTTGCACTCTCTGGCCTATATATTTGTCCCACAACAATAATCGTCATCTGCCTCGACTGCTTGCGTTCCTTTTCTTGAAAAACGCTGCACTCGCTACTTTCCTGTTGAGAATGCTATGTGACGCTGATAATGCGCATGCGGTTCATGACTTGAAAGTATCGGGCTCGCAGTGTTGAAGAAAGGAAATATGGGTAAAACAGATGGTGATTATCATTGTGAGACAAGATATGCCCTAAAGAGTGCAAAGATTTTAAAAGTGTAGGGCTCAACTTTAACAAAAACAACCATACTGTACCTTTAAGGCATGCAAGGGTGTATGAAGGGTATATTTCGCAGGTTACACCCTGTAAGGGCGCATTATTTAGTCAACCTAATGATGGCATTACAGAATTGTGTTGGGCTGCTAAGCACGAAGTCGTGTGATCATGGGCGGCCACATTTCAATGGGGGTGAAAACACCCGTGTACTTAGATTTAGGTGCACATTAAAGAACCCCAGGTGGTCCAAATTTCCAGACTCCCCCACTAGGGCGTGCCTCATAATCAGATCATGGTATTGGCATGTAAAACCCCATAAATTAATTTTGTTTGATTATGGGATTATTTCTGCAAACATCTGTCTCAGGATAATGTTCAATTACCAATTGCATGTTGCTCACTAAAACACAGAAGCACACCCAATATCTCATTGTTCGCGTATGTCTGCATAGTTTATTTGGTACATAAAGCTGGCCTTAGTGTCAGGCCTTGGGCAGGAACAACAGAAGAATACATGAATCAACACAAGGGTACAAGAATACCATATGAACAGCATCTTAACGCTGTTGTGCGACAGCACTCGGCACTGCGCATAAGAAAGTTAACATTTAATTACGCAGCTAAATTATCGAAAACAAGAATGGCAAAAGGAAAAATATATATGGCAGTGTATTCGTGGAAATGTCTAGAGAAGATACCCTCATATAGCTAAAACTATATTTTCTAGTTAGTTTTTGTCATATCATGCTTTCTGTTGCATTTTCACCCTGTCATGTGGCTCTTGAAAGCTGAAAGCCTGGGCAGGGCTTGCTACAGTAACTCAAGACACCACTGCACATGTTAATTGTGCAATCCATTGGAAGAGTTCAATAAACAATAAATAAACAGACATGTAATCAGTCCTGAGTGTGCATCTGCATTCCACTAGCTGCTTATCTCCACTTTATGCTGGCAGGTGCCGACATACATAAGCAAGTCATATTTGGGATCCATTTCTGTGAATGGCACAAACATGAAGATGAGTGGAATGCAGTCATGGCGCTCCCCCTTCAAGTGCTCCTCCTATAATACACTTATTGTACACCTTTAATACAGCTATTATATACTTTCCAGCAATGCACTACAGTCGGATACAACTCAAGTCTGCAGTGAAGCCCCGCCCATGTCCTCATAACCGCCAGCCACTGTTCCTCAGCAAGACTGCAAACAGTTCGTACTTCAAACTTTCCCTGTTACCTAAATAAGGCGGTAACGACAAAAATAAATTTATAAACGTGTAATTTTGTACGTTTTCATTCGTCTATAACAGCAGAACAGTGAACTGAAATTAAACACTTGCTTTGCTGCAACTATTTATTGCCGAGTTTCACTTCAGTTGGTAGTGAAGTTTCATAGGTAAAACGGGGTCAGCAGTGAAATTAACTGTACTGCGCACTCTTGAAGTATGCAATGCTCAGACTCCATACACTTTGTCATTGCTTCCACCGATGAAAAGACTCTTCAAGAACAGCAGACGCTCCGGAGGTATCAGGTACTATGCCATTTGAAATGGTCGCATGACGGTGATTTTATGTGTGCTTGTGATTGGCTAACGGAGTAACAACCCAATGTGGTCCGTGTGCTGGTCGGCACCTATAGATCTTTATTGGCCTCAACTATCGCTATTTCAATTCGGAAATTGGCTTTCGCTGGATAATTTGAACTTTACTGGTCAGCATACGCACCCCTGACCCCAAGGTGAACACAATGTTGAACCCACTGGCAGCAGTGTCTGTCTCGGCTGTGCTTGGCGACAGTAAATGCGCGGGTCACGCATTTCCTGCCTATTTTCTGCCTGCTGTAGGAATATTTTCAAGCAAGAACAGCAGCTCACGAGACAATTACATTCGAACGCCTCCACAATGAAATTATACGAATAACGAAGGATTTCGTAAGTCCCGATCTGATTCCTTTATGCCATGCAGAGTCCCCATATGCCATGTGTATTCATCATCAAAAACATTTATTGGTCTCTATAGGATCTTTCGTTGTAGCCAGTCAGGGTCTTCTGGAGGCTCTTGAATGGGTTTAGCATAGGTGGGGCCCTTTGTCCAAGGCTCCAATGGCCTCAGCTCCCTGCGTGCTTGCTGCATGAGACCAATTTGGTCCTCGCAGCAGTCGCTGGCCAGCAGTACCTCCCATTGCTCCACACTTTGATTTATGATTTTGGGGACTGCTATAATAAGTTGGCATTCTCATGTGGTGTGATACAAAGTCGGCTTTTGAACGCACCTCATTACATTTAGCTGCGTATCTGGTGGGGTACGTTTTACACAGTAGGTTTAAGTTAGGGGAAGTTCCCGTCTGGAGCTGTCTCCCATCAGTGGCCTCCGCCCTCGTGAGTGATTTAAGTGCGGAAGGATATCGTATCCTGGTTCCCCTGTAGTGTAACAATAAAGATGAGTGTTCATTTGGAAGAGACGGTAGACTTTCGAGTGTGGATTCTTCGGATGCTCGGATTGTAAACCCTTGAGCTACCCTGTCTACATCTTCGTTCACCGCTATTCCTGCATTTCCCGGCAGCCAGAATATCTTGTATTGGATCGGCTGTGGTTGTGTTGTGTGTTACGCAGCTTGTCGTCTCAAGGAGTACACGGAGTGTGCGGTGGCTTATTCTACCGTTCAAAAAATGCGGGCAGGCGTCTTGAGAATCAGAATTGTTTTGCCGGTTCTGAAGCCCTCCACCGCTGCTAGAGCGACAGTTATAGCTTCTCAGATTCAGTCATGGTGCTTGGCTTATTGAGCCGCTTGTGATTTTGCGATGGTTTGTGCTGATGACCGTGGCCACTGGGTGTCCACATTTAGGATCTCAGGTGGCTGCGTCTACGTACACTACGTCGTTTTTGGTGGAGTACGTGTTGTATGTAATCTGCACCTGCTGCCTGCCTGCCTTTGCGCAAGTTCGGGTCCATGACTTTGGGAAGCTCAGCTCCAGGCACAAAATTAAAGACTCCTGCAAACACCAACAGGCCGAGCACTCCTCAAATGCTTTGGCTATATATAGAACAAATTAAGAGAATGGCATGTGTAATGCGAATGCTTCTACAGTGATGACCACAACAACGAATTTGCCTGTACAGTGAAAGAATACAGGCGTCCCCCAAGGACTCATTGTCGGCTGAGGACAATTTATTGGCATCCTTTTTGAAACTGGGCTGTGACGTCACTCAGGAAGCATCACCGTGCTGCAGGGTCCGAACACCGCAGTAGATACAGTTGCTCGCCCCCCCCCCCCCTTTCTTTCAGCCGACGACATCGTCCAAGCTATCAAGGGCAGTGTGTGTGTATTTCATATGGGAGCGGGTTAGAATCCTGCAAATATTTCAAAATAATTTAGGGATGTGTTACACCACTTCTTCTGCCTCTTATGCAGTTCGACCCACCGGGTAATTCAATCAGTTTTGTTGGAGTCGAATTAACAGAAGTCGACTTACATTAATTAGTTCGACATTTGCCATCAGGCAAACTGATCGCATGAAGCAAACTAAGCATGAGTGTATCTGTACTGAATTTTTTTCTTCTTCTGTTCTGCTGAGGGACTGCAATAAATCAGTTGTGAGTGGGGATTTGGGTGCGAATACAAGACTCCTACATCTGTGGTTTTCGTTCTTCTGTTCTTTGGGTTTGCTTTACAGTATTTGCACTACACTGGCTACACCATGTACCCACCAACTTGCTCAAGGCTTTTTACTTTCAGAGCTGTGATGGTATAGGAACCGAGGAACTGCCTGCGCTAAATTATAGTAGTAAAGGTCAAGCCCTGACACTCGCACTTAGGTCTGTCTCTGGGTGTTTTAAAGTTATCCACGAGGAGTGAAAGTACAATCAATCGAATACTTTATTATTTTCCAAGCACAAAATAATTGCCAAGAACCTAAAGAAGTAAGAAGGGCTGCCCACATTCCCAGGAGTCTTGTTGGTGGCCCTGTTTTGCCAGTGGCACATCGGGAGTGCACAACAGCAAGGGTTAAAAACCGTCTCCGACACACAGAAGAAAAAGATGCATAAAAGCGGGTAAAAAAAAGCCAGTGTCACTGCACGGGAAAGGGCACAGAGTCAACTTTTTCCTCAGCCTTGAATGACGGGTAGAGGCCAGACCGACCCGTGCGTCTATTGACGCCTTTGCTGAAACCGTCCCAGTGGTTGCCTGCGATGCCCAAGGTGTCACCCACGCGTATGTCGATCTCCTGCGAAGAGCGGGCAGTGTGGTTGTATATGGCTATCTGGTTGTGGGCCTTCTGGCCTCCGAAGTAGTAGATGTCATCCAGTGAATGAAAACGGTCGGCAGCATCCACATGTGACAGCTGCAGGATCTCGTAGGCCAAGCGGCAGACCTGCACACGAGTCAGTTTCAAAATTCAGAGGTGGTGGCACTTTACGTGAAAAGTCTGCCAGCATATTGCGACTGTGTGCGTGCAATCATATACCCACTTACAGTGCCTGCAGCAGAGTGTATCTCCATTGAAAAAACACATAAGCATCATATTCAATAATTTCATATGAACATATGGGAATTCCATACAAAAACCTGTATGTTCCCCTATATCATATGGGGCATTTCCCATGTAGGCTTCTCATATAAAAACCTGTGAGTTTTTCGATAGAGAAGAGACTAAGTCACAAACAAAAGAAATTGAGTATGAAGATATGGCTGTGTTTGCATGGACTCATAAAATTCATCTCAGTTATTAATGGCGATAGGTGGTATCATCGATTTCATGGGTTTGAATAGTCACTGGAGAGCCAACGAGCAGATCATGGGGTGGAAAATGAATCATGCATCACATGTTCAAGGTGTCTGAACTAGGATGATGAACCGAAACTCTTTTCAGTTTAGATTTGTGCTACGGTTCAGACATTCTGCCTCAGTTCCAGTTCAGCTCTGGAATAGAAAATAGAACAATTCAAACCAGTTTAAGCCAGTTAATTTACTATTCAATAAAAACCACATCTTTTATTATTTGCTACTAATCACTTTCTCAATGCACAAGGTGATAATAAAAAAGCAACAGTTATGCAGTATTTATCTGCACAAAATGATAGCACTAATTTGCTACACAAATCTGATTGTCTATTCCTAAGCTACTTTTTTTTACCCCTTGGGCACAAAGCCCTTTGCTCTTTTAAGTTCAAACATGTATTTTAACTGTGAGTCAAAGTCGCACTAATTCTGCATATCATCTTGCTTATCAGTTAAACCTTGATATAACGAAGCTGGCGAAATTGGCGATCGGCTTTGTTATATCAAACATTCAATACATTGAAATTCATTCTTTTATGCAAGTTTATGTCACCTTTTATTCAACCTTTTATGCCGATGGACTTTTCTTAGATGCATTATACGAATTATTAGGCGATTGGAAACAGGCACATTAGAATTACAAAAAAATTAATTTTGTGGAATTTGAGAGTCGGCGGCGAACGATGCCGTTTCAAGTGGTGTCGACGACATCTTCACATCGGTGGTACGACACAAAGCTAGCCACATTTTTACGCCCACTCTGCCCCCGTAAGTGATAGTGTCATCCGCAGCGGGATCACGGTTTCACGAAATGCACCAGCAGTGGGGAGCGAATGCTTTGTATGCCCCTAGCTTAAATGCGTCACTGAAACTCGAGATTACGCAGCCTTCAGTACTAAACCAGCGGGAAGACGGTGGATATGATGCCACACCATCTCGGTATGCCCACGCTTTGCATGTGCGGCAGATTAAATCAAAAGCAGGACGTGCGAGCTGCGTATGCGCTCAGTCACAGTGACAGCCATGCGCAGCCAAGGCTGCGCTGGAAAAGGAGACGCGCACCAACCTGCACCCTTCACCCCTTTGACCTTGCTCGCGCGGGAACAGCGCCCATCAAACCGCCATCCTTCTCAGCTCACCCTCGCCCGCTTTCACTAACATTCAAAGCATACCGTGGGTGGTGTGCGATAGTATTTTATCGCACTCGTATTTTGTACGGAACATGACACTGCTCTGGTTTGGCGGTCGCTCTTGGTCGCGTCGTGCGCTGTTTAAGAGGTGCATTCGCAAGCAGTCGCTTGTAATTCAACCATTCGATCATCTGCGTTCGTGGAAGCTTCCGTTTATTGTCTCGGTATTCTTTCACGGCGGCAGTGAAATTTAATTGTATTGAAATCATGTGTAATAACCACTTTTTGTTGCATGCTTTTTGCTATGAGCCTCACTCTGCCATGGCTCATTACTGGGCAGAACTATATAGTTTACCAGGGGCTGTAAACACAATGCCGGCACCAGACACCAGTGTGGTTACATTAAACTCTCTCGCGTCCCCTGACCTTCGTCTTCCCCTCACTGCTGTCATGTCCCCTAATGTTTGATTTCACCACATGACACATACGCGGTGGTGGGATTTGACGTGTAGTAGTTGCAAAGCTGCAAAGAGAGTCCTCCAATGCAAGTGCAACCTGTCAACTTGGATAACACAGGCGCTGTTTGTTGTTTTTCTTGGGCTTCAGGTGCGAAGTTCACTTGAAGGAACCCCTGAAGGTTTCTTCAAGTAAACTTTACTTCAAGAAACCCCTGTAGTTTTCTTCAAGTAAAAACCCATAGGATTGTTTCAGTAAACGAAAAACCCCGTAGGCTTGTTTCAGTAAACGAAAAACCCCGTAGGCTTGTTTCAGTAAACAAATGTTCAGAACTGAAGTCCGTGAAGTGCTTTCTTATTTTGTGGCACTCACCTGTACGAATTCATTTACTATAGTACTATACTGCTTCTAAAAAAGGCTATCCTATTTGCTTACCTTAACTTTTCATGTCAGATCCCGGATTTTCGCTATAACGATATGTCAGAACAAAATGGCCTTTGGTGTTGTTATGTTCGTTATCTCCAGATCTCACTGCGCTATCAGCATAAAATCTGATGCGAACAAATCAACAATGACTAGGACGCATTATTTGCATTTTGGTCCACACCGTGCTTAAAGATCGGCTACAGAATGATTGCACTTGTGCTTAAAAGAAAGAGGTGTTCAGATTAGTTTGTCCTTCAGGTTTGAATTTAAGATGACAGTGCATACCTTCATGTACAATTCAACTAGCAGTAACTGCTTTAAAATAGCACAGGTTTGTGGCAAGCAAGAATAATGATATTGCAAGACGTACAAGCCAAATTGCCTGTATCAACAAAAGTGGCCAGGTACCTGAGAAGAGAAGGTGCAGACCAGGTAGTCGCAGCGGGAAAGCATGTGGATGTCAAGGAGGACACCCCGTAAAGACTCGGAGCTGTAACGCTGTCCCAAGGATGCCGTGTTGGCAATGCGGCTATCCCCAAAGAAGTGGTAGTCCGGGTACCTGTAATGCCACAGGCCTTGTCATTGTCATGGACACTACAGATGCCATAGGTCGGTTCGAAGCAGTGTCTATCTGCTCTGCTCTCAATGTTGAATAAAATTTGCACTAGTGCTTGTCCTGCCCCATGTGGCCTTGTTGCTCCTTTCTGCCAAATATCAATAAGGATGCTCTTTCTCTTTTTTCCAAGAGGGCAAAAGAGGATACCGATGAAAACCTTATTTCGGGAGTAAAAGCCTCTTCCTTAAAAAATTTCATAGTTTAATTAAGACTGGCTGTATGGGCCCGGAAGACACTTGTGGTTTATCTTATTGTGTCAAATACACAATAATTTAAAGGTATTCTGCCATTACCAGGTTAATTTGGACACACCTAAAGCACGGTTGCTCTGTAGAGCAGCATTTGTACATTTGGTGCCACTGCGGTTGATGATGAAGGACAGATACTGCCCTGAACCAGGTAGGTGACAGTAACTTGAAATACACTGTGGTGGTGCAGTCAACACACGCCTTCGCACTCACTTGCTGCGTGCCTCCGCCAGGAGCTTGGGGTCATCAGTGGCCAGGTAGACGCGGCGACGGGGCGCGCTGCCTCCCTTGAGAGAGAGCCGCTCGAAGTAGTCAGCCACGTGTTCCATGTACTCCTCGATGCCGTGGAAGTCGGCTTCGGTGCCCACCTTGTCGGTGCGGCGCACGTGCACACCCACCACAGGTCCCTGGAAGTGCATCTCGCGCGCCGCCTGGTCGAAGAAGCGCTGCAGGCTGGGCTGCGGCCTCAGCAGGTAGCCCAACACCTGCGACACCCACCACAGAGCGGGTTGCCCGTGCAGCCGCGTGAGTCTCGCCGTAAGTTCCTCAGGCACAGCCAGGGGAAGGAAAGCCGGCCTCGGCTGCACGTTGTCGATGATGGGCAGTTCGACGACGGGCGCGCTGGCTATGTCGGCCGACCAGGGTACGCCTGGCGCGGCCTCTGTGCAGCTATTGCTGACTGGCAGAAAGACGCTCTCCCAGCCTGCAGCCGAGTAGCGCCAGCCCTTGGAGTGGAGCACCAGCGTGCGACGCGTGGCGTATGCCGTGATGAGACAGTAAGTGGCGTGGTGCACCTGGCAGCCATAGCCGCAGCCCTTGTTCAGGCTGCACACCAGCTTGGGCGCTCGACTGCAGTCTGCGGGGTGCTGCAGCTGCGACAGGCGGGAGCGCAGCAGGTCCGCCAGGGCGCGCGACTCGGCCTGCCGCCACGCGTCGTGGCCGTCTGCCCGGCGCATCTCCTCCAGGTCCAGCTGGATGGTGCTGCGGCGCAGTGGTTTGAACATGAACCAGGAACCAACAACGTTTACCTCGAGCGTACTGTCAAAGAACTGTGCTACCTGTTGACAAAATGCATTTGTCACACTTAACTCCATTAGGTGGCCAACGTGCACTGAAGATCACATCTGCAAAAGTGATAAGTCAAGAATACAGACACAGGACAAAAGCTTTGGATACACAGGGACCGCAAGGACCATATGTAAGGACTTGGAACATAAGTTGTTACGTTAGCATGCTTTTTGTTTGAAATCATCTTTTTTATAAGGGCAGAGATATAACCCTGTTCATTTGTTAGTGTGAGTACTCATTCTTGTTTGTTTTTTTTTTCTCATTAATGCTGTATATCTGGTGCCCGCATTTTTTTTACAAACTTTTTAGAAAAATCATAATCCACTCCTGCTTGAGTCAATCTGGCTTGTAGTATTGTGAAATAAGTAAATAAAAAACGACCGTGGTTACACTGGCACACGCTGCAAGTACAAGGCATAGATGCAGAGAGACAAAGTTGGCTTTGTTAGTTCTGTTGAGAAACGATTAAATTTCAAAAGCCAAAGCTGCCCCTACCTCAAGCAGAAGGTTACCAATGTGGAACTTACCGTCGGTGCACGGCCAGATCATCGATAATGCGCTGCAGGGTGGCCTTGTCTTCCTGTTTCAGGCTGGGCAGCAACTTCTTGAGCTGTGCACGCGCATAGAACCACAGCTCCTGGACACCATTGGCCACCCTGCGCCGGCGCACCTCATACTCCAAGCTGGGCTCACCGCACCCTGCATGGCGACCTGTGGGTCATATCTTGCCCCAAAAGATTTGCGTGCGCCCTACTATCAAGCAACCTGTCATGATCACATTGCTGGATTGTTCCTGTGTGATTACACTGGGCAGCGGGAATTACGGATCGAGCAGGTATGAGCTAGTCATAAAAGGCAGTAGCATAGTAGACAGCTTCGTGGGAAACGAGGATGCCAAATGCCTAACGGCTATGACACGTGCAACCCAACCGAGCTCTTGCATTGCAACTGCAGACTATGCGTGAGCGGCGATTCGAGTGCCCCTCAGCATCCAACATCCAGTCACCCACGTCAGCAGGAGGAGCCCACCGAGGCCCATCAGCAACCAAGGGTTCATTCACATACTGGCAACAAACCAACATGCTCAGCTTACATAAACTTAGCTTGTATGTGGACCAGTGCCCACACCTGGCTGCTGCTAGTACTTGCGAGAAACGGTGCCTGCCTCAATTGTGGTGCATACAATGCCTAGGTTACCTAATGCTCTGTGGCCCAGCGCACGTGCTTGCGCTCCACAAGCTCCTGAGTACCTACGGGAACCGGGGCCTTGCCACAGGCTCTGAGGCCATGCTACTGTTATTTGATGGCATTGTGCAATCTCACAAAAGAACTCGTGGCAGCTAGGCTGAGCAACACACTTCTGTGTGTCCAAGCGGATGTACATATATCGTGGTCAGGGGAGGGTCATCTACCAGATTGTATTATTTAAATCATTTGTTCTTGCTGTACTTTGCAGTATGAATAGTTACGTTTCTTAGTTCTTATTTATGTCCTCCTCTTTCTCTATTCCATTGCTCTACCTTTTCCGAACAGCTCGTCCACTAGAAGGTGAAACAGTTATTATGGCCACAGCCTTTACTTTCCCTTCTTTTTTTGTTCCCTATGAATGCAATAAATTACTACTACCAGCAAACAGTGCACCACTGTGTTAGCCACCTATAGACTTTTTGCATGATGCCAATAACCCTGTTCAGACACAAGGCAACATTGGGTTTCCACCTCTATTATCATTTTTTTTAAAAACCTGTTTCAGCTCATCAAAGCCACAATTGCCTGGCATCCCATCCTTAGTTCAAGCAATGTGATTGCTGTCACCTACACGAATTTAGCTGAGTGATCCAGCTCATTACGACAGCGCTGTAGCACATGATGTTGAAAAACAGATTACTAGCCACATGTGTGCTGCACACATTCGTCTAAGTATACTGGGTGCTTGTTGAATAAAAGCTGCTACACTTAATTGTTACAATAAATGAACGGACAGTTGGCACGGCCACGCACCGGCCAATTTCACAGGCTAAATCAGTGCACTGAATGCTGTATTGAATGCTGCACACTTATCACATACCTTATGGCAGGATCATCCCATGTAAACACAATGTTTGCATAGTGGCATGCAGCAGTAGATCGGCACATCGAATCTCAGAGAAGGAACGCTGGAAAAACAGCACAAAGCATACAAATATGCAATGGGGTAGGCAAACGGCTACTAGAATGTCCCCGTGTCAATCCCTTATGATGGTGGCCAAAAACCAGCATTGCTTGAATGCACCACAGGGTCACTGGCTTTCTGCAAATCCCTATCACTCCGAAATACTTGTTGAGCTTGTGCAGAATAACTCAGCTCGTGTTATCCTCCATTTGTAATTGCACTGAAACCATAACAGCCATGAAAGCCAGCCTTCCCCTCCCATCTTCCACAGCTCGTTGAAACTTTTGACACCTGAATTTATTTCATAAAATTACCACCATACTGTTCTTCAAAAATTTATTCTATCAATGCAGAACATGTTGCATTGCAGTGATTTTCGTCATAAAGTAAGCATCCCATTCTGTAAAACAAAATTGTTTTCCGGTTCTTTTCTATCAGACACAGCAATTGAATGGAACCACCTTCCCACCTTCCTGATTATTGATGATAATCAACTTTCTCGCGATGCACTATCCAGCATGGTATACTAACATGTTACTTGAATTTTTTCATTGTTGTTATTATCACTGCATTATTTTCTTTTGCTATTGCTTCTATCTTTTACCAACTCACCCCTGTAATGCCTGTGGTCTTGAAGGTGAAATAAATAAATAAAGAGTAAGTTCTGGCTTATTCTCTACAACAGCAGGCACACATGCCTGAGGGCACGGGAACAAATCCTGGCTACAGTGGGTGCATTTCGATGGGGGCGAAATGCAAAAACGCCGGTGTACCGTGCATCGAGTACACATCAAAGAACCCCAGGTGGTCAAAATTAACCAGGAGTCTCCCACTATGGAGTGCCTCATAATCGTGTTGTGGTTTTGGCAAGTAAAACCGCAGAATTTTAAATTTTATATATTTAGCAGGCATATTTTGATGCCCCATTCCTTATCCTGTCTGACAGATGGCATTCCCGCAACAGAAGTCTTGTTTTTGCACACAGTACAGCAAAGGGCCATGGCATGAAAGTAATGCGATGTTCTCTTTAAATGTTCCCTGCGAGAAATCATTTGTGCTACACTGCTATACTGAAGTGGGCATGTTCCTCCCCTGCATAGAGCCATACCTGCTTGCTGGTGAACTGGCTGCTTTGGCTCCTTTGGCTCCTTCCGGCTCGGCTCTCTGCAAGAAAGCAGCACATGGGCCAGCCCTTAGGACATGTGCATGCAATCTCTGAACAAGACACTGAAACCATTTTAACAAAATGTTGCAGAAGCGCTCAACCAGGTCAGAGGGCCACCATAGATGCCATCAGTTTCGCGCGTGACCAATGGGAAGTAAACATGGAAGTTGCAGAGTAGGAAACTCGCAGGATAGGTGGACAGGTATCGCATGTAGAAGCTGCTATGTGCGCGCGTAAGAAGGATAAAAAGAAAAGCTATTCCAACCTAGTTGCCCATCAGCGCTCTGACAAAACGACATTTGTACTGTGGCAGAAGACGTGTCATGACGTAACCACCGCAGGGCGCGAATGAGTTAATTGGAGGTGTGCGTGTTACAAGGGTTGCGATGCACAAAAAACGGCGCGCGAACCGCCTCGTTTCAGGACTTCTTGCCCGCCCATTTGAGTGGTAAATGGCAAAGCTCACTTGATGGCGTTGAGTAGGGAGCGCAGCTCCTCGTTCTGCTGCTTGAGCGACTCTAGCTCCCCAACGGCCCGGGTGAGCCGTGCCAGCACTTGCTCGTCCGGCTCACCGCTGTGGAACAGGGGGCCGCTGATCATCAGCACGACCAGCAGCCACATGACCAGCACGCAGCCGATCAGCTTGCCCAAGCCCATAGCCCTGCACGGAGGAGACGACACGCTGGCAAAGAGATATTATTTCCAAGCGAACGCTTTCCACTCACATGGCTTCCCGTGTGTGGCGGCTTCTTCGGTGTTGCTTTTAAAATGTTGCTAGCCAGCTCCGTTCGACGCATCTTAGCACGTCGGCCTCCAAAGAAGATGCGGCCGGAATGGCCATGCTGTGTACAACAGCGGCATGCTTCCCGGTTAACGCGCGTGAATGCGCTGCAGCAAAGATTCACCGCCGCCGTGGCTCAAGCTGCCAGCTCGCCAGCTGTTTCGTGGGTTTCGTCGCGAGCACCTCTGGGCGCACAGAAGTACGAATCCAGGGCAATCCAGTCCATCGCATCATAGTCGGACGCCCCGACGTGGCGCCACTACGCCTTTATCTATTTATCTGTGTACATGGCCTCCGAGATAAGGCGGCGCGCAAAGCGCGCTCGCGAAAGCTTGGAGGCCATGTTGCGCAACGCGGGAGACGCATCGTAAGCAGCAGCTGGTGGCACCGTTGGCTTGTAGGTCAAACCTTCATATGCCTTGCTGAACTTTCGTGTCAGCCTTATGCAGCATAAAGAATGACCTTAAGGTGCTTTTCTAGTCGCAGAGTGACTAATCGTGTTGCCTCGCAAACTATTCTCGTAGCGTTAAATGAATTCGTGTCGTCTGCTCTCGTCATTTTCCCTCACGTTGCTCACCGTACGAAACCTAGAAACTAGCACATGAGCCGGTGATCAGAGGGAAGAAGTTGAGACGGAGACGCGCGTTCTCGAGGATTAGTGCTCATGTGGCATGGAGGAAGGAAAATCCTCCATGTCATGTGGCACACAATTTTAGTCGTGAATGCGTGTGTATCTTCTACTATCATCATCACTACTTACCAACGTTGGCTCTTTTTCACGCGCTCTCTATTGTAGCCGCATCAATCCAAATCATTAAAAACCCGCAAGGGCGTGCGAAACGCGCCGAAACACGCAACCGGCGAGCAAGAATGGCTGGAGTAGTGCGTTCTGTACAAAGTTTCACCAAATTGCTAACTGCTTGCCGTCTGCTTTCACGGATTGCCTGCCCACCTCGTGCAGCGTCGTATTACCTCTGCAAAGATCAGCTTGCGATCACGACCTATGTCCCCGAACGGTAATGATGGTGGGCACTTCCCCACGTGTTGTATATTTCAGCTGAGCACTATTAAGGAGTTTATAACCCATAACTAAGCATTGGTCTGTATTGTTTTTTTCGTTATCTTGTACGCATGGTTAGTACGTCTCCGTTGGCTTTGCGTGTACACGGTATCTTGACTTGGACTTGACTCAAAACGGCGGCTAGAGGACAGGAGCTGTTACAAACAGAAAAGCAGTTTGTCGTCATCATGAGTTGCGTGAACTAGTAACACTGCACATGATGCGCTAGTTCCCTCGTAGCTGCCTGCGCAAGCGTTCTAAAAGTAGCCCAGTGTCTATGCTTTCTGAAGCGATGGCTAAAACGAGATTTGATGCGGTCCTCTCCGAGTGTTCCTTGCAGCATGAAATGACCGTCAGAAGCTGTTTTCTTGATAAAAACATTTTCTTTAGAGGTCGAGAAGGTGAGGCTGATTTCGTTGGACATCCATCGGCCAAGTCCTGGCAGAGGCAGTGCCCGTCGTCTGAAAATTTTCTACAGTCGTCGTGGTTTTGATGATGTGCGCACCGTTCCGCACGAAGACACAAACAGAAGCCGCACTTGAAGTAATCATTCAGCTGATCAGCTTCACGCCGAACTAGCACACTATTGTTGGCCGCGGTTTCGTGTTACGAAAGGTGGATTTCACCATTCAAATTGCTAACAACTATTGGTAGTGCCATTCATGGTGCATAACGTTTTCGCCTCCTTGTATGGACTGCCTGAACAGTGTGCAAATTATAAGCTGTTCACATGGGCAGGCTTAATGTCGGATGGGTAAATTTTCATTAGCCTGTTACTGAATGCATGCTCCCATTCCTGACGTCTGCGTTCACCAGCACATGAGGGCAAAAATTGACGTACGATCAATGCCTTATAATTTACAGCCATTTACAGACCAAGTTAATGCCACTAACTGTTTAATCTATATTACTCATTTACGTGTTTTAATGTTTCATTTACTTGCAACATGCATACTCGGGCTGTCATTGCCTGAACCACGCATTGTTTCTTCATTGGTTTCAGCAACTTACTCAGTAACAATATTGACAGCCACGTGAAAAGTCTGTTCAGGAACTGTTCGATATATTGCTAGTAAGAAAGGCAGAAGTAAATGCTAAAATAAAAGTGAATATTAACTCATATAGTTGTACTTTGTCGTTTGCTTGTAGTCATTTTCCACTATTATAGTAAGGAGACATCAAACTTACATATATATGATCTTTAATTTTATGTCAGACCTCCATATAGGAGGAAAGGCTCCACCATCACTGTTGCATTTAGTGGAATTAATTTTAGACATATAACAGCAGACCCAAAGATGTCATTAAGCAACTTAAGGCATCAACCTCAAGGATACACACAGCACACAAATGTTAGTACGGTAAATAATTTTTCTCCCAAATTAGACTCTTGTTCTAACGGGTCAAATGAATGAGATGGTGACATTTACCAAAGCGGCCCTACAACCACTGTGACCACAGGCCATAAAAAAAGGGTAGTAGATAAAATATAATAGTAGTAGTAGTAAAAAAGAAATAGGCATATTGGTTAAAATACTTGGTTGGTTAAATTGGTTAAATAAGCACGGATCCAGTGCTAATTAATGTCATTTTTACAAGCTGCCATGTGCAGAGCACTAACACAATACAACGACCTCGAATCTTTTTGGCTCGGTGCATGGTTTGAAAAAAAAAAAAACACATGGGGCACAATGATTCTTGAGCACTATAAATAATAAGAGAACGCATTGTTCTAAACATAAGAAGTGACATCTGGTAGCTCAGCTGGATAAAATCTGGCCTCTCAAATCTTATTTGGACTATGCTTAAAAAAGAAAAGGAGAGGGAAAGAAAAGTGCATATCTAAGCTCTCGGAGTGCCCTAAATAATTTAATATTCAATTTACCATAATATGTTTCAAGCAGACAACGATGTTGATGGGTATCCCTAAGCTAAAGCTTCCTCTTAATAAAGTTTTCAACTTTGTAACTTAGCAATAAAAAATTATATCACAATTCTGTAAACTGCACTTGAGGCATTTAAAGTATATGTATTACACACCACTCTGTAATAAATGTTCTTGCAAAACTCTTGTATATATTGTAACCGTTCCTTTTAAGCTATGAGCACAAATATATTTGACAATTTCAGTTACTTAACAGATGCAGTTTATTGAACTGCAATGTCTGTTTTGTTTATCTGTGTGATATCTGTATCTGCACCAAAAAACAATACTTGTCTTTTTGTGCAGAGTTACCTATTTGTTCAACTTAGGGGATGGGGGGCTCAGCTTAGAAAATTCTTTGTTCTTTCTTATTTTTTTTAGTTCTTTAATCCAGGTTGTACTTCCTGAATTTGGTAGAATTTAAAATTCTCTCTCTCATATCCAGCAAACTTCATTTAAGTCTATTGGCTTAACGAAAGCATTTGTGCATTTTACATCTGTTTGAATATGGAAATCAAAGTTAGCCCTGAGGAATGTCCTCTTAAGGCAAGTATGAGCTCGCTGCTTCTCATTGCTTAGGTACAGAGTACCGAATAAACAGCAGTCAAGCTCTGGGGAGACTGCTCATGATGTACAATAGAATAAGGGAGTACTGACATGATATTTTTGGTACTCTTTTCTTTTTGTTTATTTATTTATTTTCTCTTTGAGCAATGGTTCTATACCTCTAAATCCTAGTGAAAAAAAAAAAAAATTGGTGAGCTGTATAAGGGACGCAGCCACGGAGAAGTCCGTGAAACATCTTCTGCATACTGCAGATGGTGTATTGGCACTAAGTTACAGAAGTGATGTAACCAAATGCACAAATTTTATTTATTCATGCATTTGAAAACTTACACGACTAACTTATGTTACAGCTAGTGGGGGTCTCGCGATCTAACTTTGCAAGCATGCTCTCTCCCCTTCGTAGAGATTGTTTGGGCACTGGGGCACCTGAGACTGCCCTGCACTAGAGTCCCTAGATAAAACAATTTAAATTATTTTATCGTGGGACCCTACCCAGCTCTGCTCGAGCCTGCCGCACTCTTGGGTGGTTGGGGCTCCTGTGCTTGCACTCCCTATGGTGTCAGACGCGTTTTGCTGTGTTCAGAGACGTTGGATATCTCTCCGTTTTGCTTTAGTCGTTTCCCACCATTTCTGGACCTGAACGCAAAGGGCCTGTAGCTGAGAAAACCTCAAATTTCTGCAATGCACACTTGTAGGCTTTATAACCCCTGATAAGCACCAGTTTGAGTTTGATGGTTTATACTTACTATGACGCGGGGAGCTCTCTCGAACATGACCATTCCTTCTCAGACGGACAGGCGTACTGCTGAGCTGCTCCTCTCTTAATGCTGCTCTCTGCATCAATTAGCCTGCCTCACCACATTGACTGCTGCGCATAAGGCTAAATTTAGCTCCGGTTGTGTCATGCAGGGCGCAACAGTGGTGCTGTTGGTATAAATTAAAGAAATAAGTGGTCCAAGGCACACAGCCTTGATGCTCACCAGGAATGATGTCACAGAGAGGAAAGGAGAAAGTTATCGACAACTGTGAACTGTTGGAGATTAGAAAGAAAATCGCGAAGCCAGGACAGGATTAGTGAGCCCAGGTTTCGGCACAGATAGCTTAGATGACAATGGGCTACATGATGGAATGCTTTTGAAAAATCTAGAAAGATGCAGTCTATTTGTTTGTTACTGTTCATGTCAAAGTGCAAGTGTGATGTGAATTCTAGTGACTGGGTTTTGCTAGAAAATCCTTTCCGGAATCCATGCTGTTTTTGGGTAAAATAAGTTGCTGCATATAAGATAAGAGCAGATGTGAGAGGCGATAACGTGCTCGAGCATTTTGCAACAAATACATGTCAGAGAGATCAGGCAATAATTTTCACTTGAACCCTTATTACTGCTTTTGCAATAAAGGTTCACTACACACGGTAATAAACCATGTGCAACAGATTATCAGTGTATCAAATGCAATAGATTATCTTCAGCCAGTTTCTGTTTTGGTTCTACTGTGCTGTGATGTGATGATGCAGAAGGCAATCACGTGGAAACAGGACACTGCATGGTTTTGACAATCGCTCTGTCGTCTGCTGCGCTGCTGCATCGGCCATCACAGTGACTAGCAGCATAGTCAGAGCAAGCCGAAATGGCTGTCAAACGTGACAGTGTGCTGCTACCATGCGATGACCACATTCTGCATCATAATGTCAGGACACAGCAACCTTTTAGGAATCGAAATTGAAACTGGCTAAAAAAAGCTACTATATTAAATTATTTTGGACACTCCGAGGCTTTTCAGTATTCTTTCTAGGGCTTAGATAAGGTCTAGAACATTAATTTAGTTCAAAAGAACAAAAAATGATCAGTCGGGAATGTTGCGTTGCTACCTGCGTAAGGAATTCTCGGGAAGTATTTTCCATAGAAACTAAGCACCTTGAACTGTGCTGTCTCTGCTGTACTCAACCACCATAAGTGTGATGCTTTTACCTATAAGTGCCTTGTTCTTTGCTCTGTGCTATAGGAGGTCCACTGTGTTGGCAGCTGCAGCGAACAGAGAGAGCTCCTCTTCGCAATGGCAGAGCCACCAGCTAGATCGGGCACTGCAGCGCATTGACAATGAGGTGCGTCGCACGGGCCGGGTGACGCGCCGGGACTTGGACGATGTGCTGTCGCAAGCCAGCGCCCTCGGTGAGTGGCATGTCGTTAGGAAGAGCATTATGCTGTACGCCCTTGCAGCGTGGAATGGCATTCACTGTTGACGGTAGACAGGCAGTGTGCGTGCCCGTCATTCCATGCAAACTGCATGCTGTGCACAACTTCGCAGATAAATCAGTGTGCATACAGGGTTCACTGCAATTTATAAACGTCCTATTTACATCTCAAGGATTCAGGTTGAGATGGGTCGTTCTAGTTTTGAGGCTGATCCGATCCATCTGAACAATTGCTTTGCTCTGCGTTGCATTTGCAATGTGGATCTTCTTGCCTTCATTTCTGTGTTTGCGGCAACTTAGGATCTGTTGCCAGCGGCTCTGCAGATAGTTGAATTTTGTGCCGAAAGACAGCCATGAGTCATCCTCATTACGCACTAGGTCTACTCACTAGGGCTAACGTTTTCTTGTCTGTATACCTCAAGAAATTCTTTGCGTAGAAAGCTGATATTTGCTGGAATATTACAGATTCTTTGCATTGAACATTTATATTGAGATTTTTCTGTTCTCTCTGCACGAAGCAACATTGACATTTTCGTATAACTTTATCTCTAAATTTTTAATTTTTTGTGTATGCTGTGTGTGTGTGTGTGTGTGTATATATGTATATATATATAATAATAATAATAAAGTTTATTTCTGCCTCAAAGATACATGGACAGAGGAGCTGCAGAAAAAGCTGTAAAAAATACAGCTTGACAAAGCCGCAGCCCCCATTTTACAGGCAGCAGCAGAAGACAAACAACGACTCAACTTCAGGTGTCGTATAAACGAAACAAAAGAACAAAAATGTAATGCTATACATCGCAAGAGCACTTCAAGCGTACTGAGTAAACACAGGGATAAAAAGATTGTTGTTACTTATCACACTCTCATACATGAAATATTAGATACAGAAGCAAATACTTATTTTGGCACAATTGAAGATGAAAATTGTTCGGAGCTACCATCTATATACATCCTACGCAATACCTTATGAGTACAGGTGAATAAGTCAAAATGTGCAGATGTATAAGCGTTCAGAAGGGAAGGGAGTGTGAATTGCAAACGTTCTTGCCCGGAGTTTAGGCGTGCTGTTGGCACCATCCATTGTTCGGGTTGTCTGAAAGGGTAATTAGTGGTTTTCTCTTGCAAGTTTGCCAATCGTCGAATATGGTTTGTACCATTTTTTATTTCTGTTTTGTAAGAAATGCTCAACCGGTATCGGTATAATTCATAGATTTGGACCACACCGGCTGTAAGAAAGAGACCTTTGCTGGGTGACCCATAGCTAACATTGAAGGCGTAGCGAAGGACCCTTTTCTGCAGCATGTGTATTTTGCGAAGACAAGAATGTGTTGCAGTTCCCCATACAAGATGACAATAATTTACGTGAGAATAAAAAAGTGCGTGATAAAGAGTTAGTTTGAGTGACGTCGGAAGAATGTGCCGTGTGCAACCAATCATGCCCACTACTCTAGCCAGTTGTTTGACGTGAGTTACTTGGTGTTCCCATGACATGGTTGAAGAAAATATAACTCCAAGGCATTTAAAATGATTAACTATTTCTATAGGTCGAGAATTATATAGAATATGACTGTGAATAGAAACCGGTGTTTGAACCGCACCGATGGCACCGGCTGTTAGAACCTCAGCGCTGCCACCAGCTGTTGGAACCTCAGTGCTGACACCCGTTGTTGCAACCGGACCGTTGGCGCCCGTTATTGCAAATGGGTCGCAAGCCCCAAGGGTAGCGTTGGCCTGGCGGCCTGGGGCACACTGGAAGCATCCGAAGGTCCCAGCAAAGCATGAGGCGACTGCTAACAGAACAACTTGTTTATTCTAGCATCGCAAAGAGCGGGCGGTCAGGTCGACCGAAGTAGAGAGACGGGAGAGCACATTACTCAACAGTAGAAATCGGAGCCTCTCTCTTGGCGTCCGGGGGCAGCTGCTCTTATACTCTCGGAGTTGAGAGCAAGAGGGAAGGTCACGAGATGACACCACGTGACGGCAGCGACGGACGGACTGAGAGACACGTTGGGACAAGGAGGTGACGCATCAGACGGGCCGGCGCCGGTCAGACCTCCTCGCTTCACACTGGGGGAGCTCCTCTCCCCGGCTGCCGCGCTTTGACAAGCGTGGGCACACACACACACACGCACACACAAAGACACGTGGCACTGAACATGCCGGGACGCGCTCGGCGGGGCGCGCTCGCGGCCGCTCCGAACGGGCCAAAATGTCCGCCGCTTGGAACGAAGCTCCGGCGTACGTTGCATCCGCGCTGGCTTTACCGCGCGTCGTAGGCGAAACGTAACAGACCGCCCCGCCGGGGGAGGGAGATCCCGATGGTCAGGGGACTGCATCCGCTGTCCGGAGGGATGTCGCTCGATGATGCTCATAACCGAAGTCGGTCGTCCCTCGGCGTTTCTTGAGCGCAGCGCACCGAGAAGGCCTCGTTCTCACGTTCAGGTTCACACAGGACACTGCAAAGTGACTTCGGGAGAGTTCTCATTTTTCTCTCGTTCCCAGCAAGCGTTAGAACTACGCCGAAACTCAGCCGCTCAGTCAGCAAGCACGGCACAATCCTCACTAAGCCATGCCAGGCTCTTTCCCCTTTTATACTACTGCCTAGTTCCTTACAGTAGTCTAGCAGCACTCAGAACGCGTCCACAAATTGGAAAATTGCACTAGAAAGCACATCATCACTTTGAAACACTACACAAAAGCAATATGTTAAAAATCCTGCCTCAGGAAGAAAAACATCAATAACAAACAATTTTGAGGCTGATTCCCACGTTAGCGGCTTCGACTTAAGCCATCGGCGTTACCGTTGAGACTCCCCTTTTTGTAACGCACCTCAAAGGAATATTGTTGCAAAGCGAGGCTCCAGCGCAGGAGGCGGCCATTTTTGAAAGAGATAGTCTGCAGCCATTGGAGAGGGCAGTGATCCGTCTCGAAGCATGCGAAGCGGAGATCGCAGCGAGCGACCGTACACTAGCTCAGCTGGCGAAAACCCCGTAGCCGCATGCGGCGCGGTCCTCCATGCAAACGTCACCCCAGGCAGAAACAGCTCCCAGTCAGTTTGCTGTTCAAACCACAATGCTCTCAACACGCGCTTCATGACGGAGTGGAGCTTCTCAACGGAATTCGACTGGGGGTGGTGCACTGAGCTGTGTAGCAGCTTTACCCCGCACCTTTCGAGAAAGGCTGTCGTCAAAGCGCTAGTAAACACTGTGCCCTGATCTGATTGGATTTCCGCAGGAAAACCAACTCGCGCAAATATGGACAGTAGTGCATTGACTATCTCAACTGAGCTGAGTTCTTTAAGCGGCACTGCTTCAGGGAACTTAGTCGCTGGGCAGATCACAGTCAAAATGTGTCTGTACCCCGTGGCTGTTACCGGCAGAGGTCCCACTGTATCAATAACGAGCCGTCTAAAAGGCTCCGTAATGATAGGTACCAACTTCAACGGCGCCCTCGATTTGTCCCCTGGTTTGCCCACCCGCTGACAGGTGTCGCATGTCTTCACAAAGTGGTCTGCGTCCCGAAAACACCCTGGCCAATAGTACTCTTGCAAGAGACGGTCCTTAGTTTTCTTAACTCCTAGGTGTCCGGACCACGAACCCCCATGAGACAAGCGCAACAGATCCTGACGATAGCACTGAGGCACGATCAGCTGATCGAACTCCACTCCCCTGCGGTCTATATACTTCCGGTACAGGACCCCACCTCTTTCCACAAAGCGAGCATTTTTCTTGGCGACACCTTCCTTGACAATGCAGCGTATGTTTTCTAGGCTGCCATCCTTCTTTTGCTCGGCTATCAAAGCCGACCGGCTGACTTTTAGCAACCTATTAAGTCCGTCTGACGTAGGCGCGATGAGCAAATCTTCAGATAGCTCTTCTAACTTTCCCGCATCGGGCATTTCTTCTCCAGTATCTGGTGCGTTTAACGCTACAGACTCAGTTTTATTCAGCTCGGGCGTGATCTGAATATCAGCTTGCTGCGCCTCTGACCCTTTCTCATCGTTCGACAACGTCGGCCCCGCAACTACCGCCTTTGCAGCGAGCTCCCGAACCTTCGATCTGGTTAAGGCCTGAACGCTAGCCTCACCAAACAAAAGCCCCTTCTCGCGCAGGAGGTGATCGGACCTGTTCGAAAATAGGTACGGGTACTGGGGGGACAGCATAGATGACACGGCCGCCTCCGTCTCAAGTGCTCCGAAAGGTCCTTCAATAAGCACTTTTGCTACGGGCAGACACACGCTATTAGCGTCCACGGCTTGCTTGATCCAAGCGCACTCGCCCGTGAACATATCGGGTTCTACGTAAGAGGGGTGAACTACATCCATCGTAGCTGCGGAATCGCGAAGCACTCGGCACTCTTTCCCGTTCACGAGGAGGTCTCGCATGTAAGGCTCGAGAAGCTTCATGTTCTCGTCAGTGCTGCATAACGACAAAAACACGACTTTTGTTTTTGTTTCTGGACACTGCGCCGAAAAATGACCCGGCTTCTGGCACGTATAACACACGCGCGCTTGCCTCGTCTCGAACCGCTTTCTGCGTTCGGCTTCGGCTGCCGCCGTCTCCTTACGTTCGGTCGGACTGCTTTCACTCGCATCCGCAGTACGTGTGTCCCCCTTTGCTCTCATGGGCGTGAACTTCGGCCTCTCGAACTTAGAGCCAAATTCACCCTTTTGACCGTCCTTAGCTCCGCGAGCCCGACGCGTCACAAACTCTTCGGCTAGCTCAGCGGCTCTAGCCACCGTACTAACGTCTGGCCTATCCAAGACCCAGTACCGCACGTTCTCAGGTAACCGACTATAAAACTGTTCCAGCCCGAAACACTGCAGAACTTTCTCGTGGTCACCAAACGCTTTCTCTTCTTTGAGCCACTCCTGCATGTTTGACATAAGCCTGTAGGCAAACTCTGTATACGACTCACTTTTGCCTTTCTCATTTTCTCGAAACTTCCGACGGAACGCCTCCGCGGACAGCCTGTACTTTTTTAGCAGACTCGATTTCACTTTGTCGAAATCCTCTGCCTCCTCTCTATCCAAGCGAGCGACTACGTCGGCCGCCTCGCCGGGTAACAAAGTGAGCAAGCGCTGTGGCCACGTTTCCCGAGAGAACCCCTGCTTCTCGCACGTTCGCTCAAAGTTAACCAGGAACAAACCAATGTCCTCTCCAAGCTTAAACGGCCGCATCAGGTCAGTCATTTTAAACAATACTCGTTCTCCTGCACCGTGTGCCTGACTTCCATTACGAGCGCGTTCCATCTCTAACTCGAGACGTTTCATTTCCAAAGCGTGTTGACGGTCGCGCTCTCTTTCTTTCTCTTGTTGCTCTCGTTCTATCTGTTCTTTACGTTCACGCTCATCTTTCTCTCTTTGCTCCTTAAGTTCGCGCTCCTGTCTTTTTGTCGTCTCCCTCTCCTCAATGGTCTCAAGGCATTCCGACAGCTCGTCATCCTCAGCTCCTAACTCAAGAATAGCCCTTAGCAGTTCTGGTTTTCTGAGTTTGTCTGAGACATCCAAACCCAACTCTCTTGCAAGCTCCAGCAATTTCGGTTTGCGCAACGACTTCAAATCCATGGCTGCTCTGAATGCTGCTTTCTCTACTGCCTACTATTGTCTTGCCGCAACTAACCCGGCAGCAACGACAACCACAATTACCAGCTCTGTTTCTGACACTAACAAAAGCCTGGCAAAACTCAGAAGAAGAAAGTCCCGCACTCACCAAACCTCGCAGCCAAGAATTCAGCGCAGTCGTTCCGCTGCAGGCAACCAGTCATCACACAGGGCTCGTTGCACTGCTCCCGGATGGTCGTTGTGCTGCTCAGCATACAGACAACCGCATATCTTCGCTGCTGGCCTCCGTTGTCGCGATCTCACCGCTGGCAACCAGATGTTTGAACCGCACCGATGGCACCGGCTGTTAGAACCTCAGCGCTGCCACCAGCTGTCGGAACCTCAGTGCTGACACCCGTTGTTGCAACCGGACCGTTGGCGCCCGTTATTGCAAATGGGTCGCAAGCCCCAAGGGTAGCGTTGGCCTGGCGGCCTGGGGCACACTGGAAGCATCCGAAGGTCCCAGCAAAGCATGAGGCGACTGCTAACAGAACAACTTGTTTATTCTAGCATCGCAAAGAGCGGGCGGTCATAGAATAAAGAACAACTTTAGAGAAGGGAAACTGTACCTTTGGCAGTGGTTCGAAAATAAGCAGCGGCAGCGCATGGAACTAACTTTCGGGGACGCCAGATGACGTTGCTCAATCCGGAAGCGGAAGTGCAAACTTTTTTTTTTTAGCGCAAAATTCAATATGGCCGTTTTTTGCCGGTCGCGTACGCTGGTACGTGCCGTGCTTGCCCTGCAGGCTATGCGGCATGCCTCAATGCCTTCGCTGCCGCTTAGCTGGTGCGTTCTAATTGCCAAGAGCCTCTACTGACGCCCATACAAACAAGCCACAAGTGAGTGAACAGAACGCGCGACTTTATTGGCAGAAGACAAGCAGTGTACATCCTCGTGCAATAGCAGAAATAAAACTTGCATGTCGAGATACGCTGGAATCATTGACGCGAGCTCGTAAACGGCTCACCGTCGTCGTCGCACGTGGTGGTCAGGTTAACGAGCAAGAACCAGCAGCGGAAACATATTGGACAGAGTGTGCCACTTATTTGCAGCGACAGTCGCCGTTTAAAATGCCCAAATTGCATTGCGAAGCAATCGGGAGACGCAGGCATCTGCTGCCGCAGCCTACACAGCGACATGGGCTACCCCAGATTTTAGCCGTTCACTCCTTTCCAACCTGCACGTTTCTTTTCTTTCGGGGGCCGCTAATGTGTGGCTCACACTTGGTGTCTCACATTGTCTCGCTATGGACAAGTCGCTTTCGTGGGCATCGCCTCCATCAGCTACTTTTGCGGGCCTTTCCACCCATGTAGCTATCAACTTCATACGCATCGGACTATGTAAGCACGTATGCTGGTCTCCGTTCATGCCTAATCGCGGCCGAGAAAGGCCAGAGGCACAATATGCCCATTGCTGCAGCAGGAAAGCGCGAACGGGGAGCACGAATCACGGTGCATGAAAATTGGGAGTCTATGTCGCTGTGCAGGCTGCAGGAGCGAATGCTTACTTCGAGAGACTGCTTCCCAGTGCAACCGACCAGGCCGCAATATTCTAAAAACATAACACTGCGACCATAACCAAGTGACATAACAGCAAAATTAAACAGCAATCAGTCACCGCATGAGGTTCAGACAATACGTTATACATTGGCGACGAACTATATGGCAACAGTGAGCATTCACATACACGGGTCTCTTAGGGTACATTGAGCTGCCTACCTACAGGCGTAGTGCCCGACTTCGTCGCACGTGGTGGTCTACTAACGAGCAACAACCAGCAGCAGAAACAGATTGGACAGAGTGTCCCACCTGTTTGCGGCGACAGTCGCTGTTAAAGATGAGCAATTTGCAGTGCAAAGCAGTCGGGTGACGCAGGCATCTGCTGCCGCAGCCTACACAGTGACATGGACTACCCATCATTTTAGCATTGACACCTTTCCAGCCTGCATGTTTCTTTCTTTTGGAGGCCGCTAATGTGTGGCTCACACTTGGTGTCCCACATTGTCTCAATATGGACAAGTCGCTTTCGTGGGCATCACCTTCATCAGCCACTTTTGCGGGCCTTTCCACCCAACTTCATACAGGTCCGACCATGTAAGCACTTATGCTGGTCTCCGTTCATGCCTAATCGCGGCCGAGAAAGGCCAGAGGCACAATTTGCCCATGGCTGCAGCAGGAAAGGGTGAATGGGGAGCACGAATCACGGTGTGCGTAAATTGGGAGTCTATGTCGCTGTGCAGACTGCAGGATCAAATTCTTACTTCGAGAGGCTGCTTCCCAGTTCAACCGACCAGGCCGCAATATTCGAAAAACATAACACTGTGACCATAATCAAGTGACATAACAGCAAAATTAAACAGCAATCAGTCACCGCATGAGGTTCAGACAATACATCATACATTGGCGACGAACCATATGGCAACAGTGAGCATTCACATACACGGGTCTCTTAGGGTACATTGAGCTGCCTACCTACAGGCGTAGTGCCCGACTTCGTCGCACGTGGTGGTCTACTAACGAGCAACAACCAGCAGCAGAAACAGATTGGACAGAGTGTCCCACCTGTTTGCGGCGACAGTCGCTGTTAAAGATGAGCAACTTGCAGTGCAAAGCAGTCGGGTGACGCAGGCATCTGCTGCCGCAGCCTACACAGCGACATGGACTACCCATCATTTTAGCATTGACTCCTTTCCAGCCTGCATGTTTCTTTTCTTTTGGAGGCCGCTAATGTGTGGCTCACACTTGGTGTCCCACATTGTCTCAATATGGACAAGTCGCTTTCGTGGGCATCACCTTCATCGGCCACTTTTGCGGGCCTTTCCACCCAACTTCATACACGTCCGACCATGTAAGCACTTATGCTGGTCTCCGTTCATGCCTAATCGCGGCCGAGAAAGGCCAGAGGCACAATTTGCCCATGGCTGCAGCAGGAAAGGGTGAACGGGGAGCACGAATCACGGTGTGCGTAAATTGGGAGTCTATGTCGCTGTGCAGACTGCAGGATCAAATTCTTACTTCGAGAGGCTGCTTCCCAGTGCAACCGACCAGGCAGCAATATTCGAAAAACATAAAACTGCGACCGTAACCAAGTGACATAACAGCAAAATTAAACGGCAATCAGTCACCGCTTGAGGTTGACAATACATTATACATTGGCTACGAACCATCTTACAGGCATAATGCTTGCCTTTGTCACATGTGGTGGTCTGGTAACGAGCGACAACCTGCGGTACAAACAGATTGGACAGAGCCTTGCACCTGTTTGAACCAACAGTTGCCGTTGAAGATGAGCAACTTCCATTGCGAAGCAATCAGGTGACGCAGGCATCTGCTGCCGCAACCAACACAGCGACATGGACTACCCGGCATTTTAGCGTTAACTCCTTTCCAACCTGCACATTTATTTTCTTTCGGGGGCCGCTATGTGTGGCTCACACTTTGTGTCCCACTTTGTCGCAATGTGGACAAGTCGCTTTTGTGGGCATCACCTTCGGCAGCCATTCTTGCGGGCCTTTCCACCCATACGGCTATCAACTTCATACACTTCGAACCATGTAAGCACATATGCTGGTCTCCGTTTTGAGCAAATCATGGCCGAGGTAGGCCACAAGCACAATTTGCCCATGGCTGCAGCAGGCCAGAACGAACGGGGCTCACCAGTTACGGTGTGTGTATACTGGGAGTCTATGTCGCTTTGCGGACTGCAGGAGCAAATGCTTACCTCGAGGGACTGCTTACCAATGCAACTGACCAGGCCCCCACATCTGTAACACAGTTACCACAACCAAGTGTGGCAGCAAAACCAGATTCTGCAATCAATCACTTCACTGTAGCTTGCACAAAGACCCAGGCTATCAAGGAAGAGGAGCAATCATCAACGAGACTAGGAATATGGAAAATGAGAAAGCTTGCATTCAAGAGAGAAGCCACTCTGCTCTGCAAGCATTGAAGGCTAAAAACATCAAGAAAAGTAAAATGGTGCATAGCACATGTGCATAGGTTAATGCAAGACGCATGCCGATGCTGCATCAGCTATTTCAGGAGAGTAATTGCGCATGACAACATACACTAGAAGATACTGCTACAGATATGTTAGGGTGCTAGACAGTGACTGGTATTAAGTATCAGCGAAATATCCAAATATAAAGGTTGACCTTTATATTTGGATGAGGATGAATAACCTCTAACAAAAATGGGCAATGAGAAAGCTTGCATTTATAGAAGAAAAATTACACTTCGCACAAACGGAATTAACATGGCTTGGAAGCTGATTAAGGACGAACTGATGAAACTCAATCTTTTGGCCAGCGTCGTCCGTGCTTGGTCAGATGTTGCAGGTGCATCTGAAGACGAAGAATTTCTAGAAAGTCCTTTTTGAGTTACTTGGATGACTCAGCCAAATGTCCGTGCTGGTGGAATGGTGGCTGAAGCTCTTTGCAGTCTTAACACAGTCCTTTGCAGACTTGATATCTCATCCATATTCTTGTGCATGTGCTTCTTTGTTCTTGGTGTAAAAGCCTTGCAAATTCGGCTCCAGCCCCTTCCTGTTGGTGCAGATAGGAGCTCCTGTGATGACCAAGATGTGCTTGGCATAGACTCTGTTGGGGCAAAACGGTGACACGTGAGATATAGCACAGATTAGCCAAATTTATGTGGGTTTTATATGTTCGAACCAATTATACTGAACCATATATATGAACAAACATTCATATCTGCTGCAAACGGCAAGCCAATACAGCATAGATCAAACATATTTATTTCTGAACCATATGTTGTTTACCTTGTAGTAGTAGCCAATGTCCACACAATGACCTTGTCGTAGCAGGCAGCAGCTTCTGTTTAGTGCGTGGAGTGTGTTGCTTTATACTGGTGCCGTCCTCATTACTGCATGTCTGGAACAGAAATTTTGACTGAATCAGAAATTGAAAAAGCAAAGTTTTGCAATATGAAATGCAAAAAGGTGTGACATATATGTTGTAATGATTTGCGACTGCAGAACACATGCAAATGTACACTGTCTATTCTAGGGTGCTTAAGCAGCATGTTAAATAAATATTGCTATTGCCCATAAAATTGATGTCTGCCTAACTACAATGCATGTCAACAGCGCAAGTACTATTAAGATCACAAATGAGAACATTTGTGGGTTCATTTATGCTCTAGAAGTGATCACACTGCTAGTTACTCAAGCAAATGCATGAAAGTCATGAAGCTATTAGAACTGATGCATTATTTTTCTCCACGAACGTGATGCACCGCTTCACTACTGCAAAAATAAATGCCCTACGGTAAACCAATCTGAACAGCAAGAACATTTGGAACCAACAAGTACGAAATATGGGTATCATGCTTGCAACTGTTTAATACATTAAATTCTGTACTTTCACTTCATTTTACCAAAGGATTATTCGGTTTTGTGGACGAAAGACGTTGCCGGCCGACTCGAAAAAAAGTTTAATCTGTATATTGATAAGGCTACTCAGTCACCTACAACCACGGCTACAATAACATGAAAAATGAGACGCGCGTTCCGATATCGCTCTTTCTTTCCTGGTTGTGTGTGTAAACCAAACGACAGCCTCGCAAGTAAAGGTTTATTTAGGAAACAGCAACTGAGATCCTCACTGCCCATATGTAATGCAGGATCTAGTTCGTTAACTTGTGCCCGCCTGGAAGGTAATGAGACAGATATTATATAACGATTGAAGCAGCGGTGTTAAACGACTCACCGTTATTGCCGTTGTCAGCCGCAGCAAAATCCAGCTCCCGTTTCGATGCAGACCTGTTCCGAATGGCTCACGACCGAAACCCAACTGCCGGGCTTACATGTCCGCTTGCAAACACGTAACTTCACCCCAAGTTACATAGAAGCGCAAGAAACTAGTTTTAGAAACAAAGAAGCAACCAGTCTTGAGTGTACGAACGAATGAATCCGTGCCGCCGTGCACTCGGAAATACCGGTAAAAATTTTAAATCCAGGCCAGAGGTCACGTGAAAGATCGATGATGCTGAACGCTATTTGCGTTCATAATGGCGAAGAAACAATAAACTTACTAACAAAGAGTACAATATCTAATTAGCAATGATAATTTTGCCCTGTTTTTATGTAAAAGAAAATGCTTCGATAATTGTAAGAGAAAGTTTGTAAGATAAAATTGCGCTTATTACGACGCCTCTACCGGGAAATGTTGGAACTAACGAACGAATCCCGAGGTGATGCTACTAGGTCGGCTTTGTTAGCAGCGGCGCGCGGTCGATTTTTTCGCCCTCTGTGGCCATTAGTTGAACTTGAGAGTGTACGGGGCCTGGGGCGGTCAGGTCGACCGAAGTAGAGAGACGGGAGAGCACATTACTCAACAGTAGAAATCGGAGCCTCTCTCTTGGCGTCCGGGGGCAGCTGCTCTTATACTCTCGGAGTTGAGAGCAAGAGGGAAGGTCACGAGATGACACCACGTGACGGCAGCGACGGACGGACTGAGAGACACGTTGGGACAAGGAGGTGACGCATCAGACGGGCCGGCGCCGGTCAGACCTCCTCGCTTCACACTGGGGGAGCTCCTCTCCCCGGCTGCCGCGCTTTGACAAGCGTGGGCACACACACACACACGCACACACAAAGACACGTGGCACTGAACATGCCGGGACGCGCTCGGCGGGGCGCGCTCGCGGCCGCTCCGAACGGGCCAAAATGTCCGCCGCTTGGAACGAAGCTCCGGCGTACGTTGCATCCGCGCTGGCTTTACCGCGCGTCGTAGGCGAAACGTAACACCGGCTTATTTTTCGGGCAAAATATTACGGCTTTTGTCTTCTTTTCATTCACGCGCATATCATTAGATTTCGACCATTTTTCCAGCGTGACCATTGTTGTATTGCAAGACACTATTAGATCCTGAATGTTTTTCCCAGCAAAAAAAATACTCGTGTCGTCAGCGTATATGATGAATTTGGCATTTTTGTTAATGTTAACAATGTCATTCAGGAATATATTGAAAAGAAGTGGGCCTAACACGCTGCCTTGAGGGACGCCAGAAATAATAGGTTTTACCTCTGATAGTACATTATGTAAGCTAACTGCTTGTTTTCTTTGCGAAAGATATGATTTTATTAACATTGCAGCCTGGCCTCGGATACCATAGTACCATAACTTCTTTAGGAGTAATTCATGATTCACCAAGTCAAATGCCTTTGAAAAATCTACAAATATACCTATTACGAAAGCTCTGTTATCAAATTGGGACAGAATATATTCTTTTTGATGTAGAAGTGCTAGCTCAGTTGATTTATTTTTGCGAAAACCGAACTATATATATATATATATATATATATATATATATATATATATATATATATAATGTACAGTACATTACAAATTACAGTACATAAGTGCAAGTAATTTCCCCTATGTTGTCCTTGGTGTCAGTGTTTGTTGGCTTCTCATGATATGACTATATATATATCCCTTTTAAAATCTTTTTTTTTTTTTTTACTGAACATGTTATCTTGGGCTAATACCATTGGAAAGAGAATGTGTTCCTCTACAATTTGATACTATAGACTTTAAAAACGAGCATGCTCTGTGAGAGGGAAAAAAAAAAAATATTAACTGGACTACCCTAAAGCTACTGCTTTTCCCGTAAGCAGGAAAGAATCAACCGTGGTGAAACAGTCCTTGTGTTCCTTGGTCAAATTCTTGTTCGGCCACTGTTAATTGCTGCTTTGCCCCTCCAAAATGAGCGTTCTTGGCCACTGTGGCGCAGGGCGTCTCTCGGGTCCCCAGGGCCTGCTCCTGGTGCGCATGTGCGGGGCCTTCCTGCGCGAGGAGCCTCCGTCCGAGCGCCAAGAACTGGCACGGGCAGTCTGGGAGAATCTGCAGTCGTTCAACTGCCCGCTGGACGTCAGCCACTACAACGCCCTGCTGCAGGTGTACTTGGAGAACGAGTTCCCCTTCTGCCCGTCCACCTTCCTGGCCACCATGGAGGCTGCCTCCGTTCAGCCCAATAGGGTCAGCTCATTTTCTGGACACTTGGCTCACTCAGTCTGGCCGCGGTAAAACATGTCTCGAGTTGGCACAAACCATGGTGGGGGTCACCACGGCAGGGCACCTTTCATAGACAATGGCCTGCTTTAGGCCATTGAGCCCATTTCACGCTTTTCTGAGCAGTCATCTCAGCAATGGGGCAGGCAACAACACTCCAAGTCATGAACCAACCAGCCCATATGCATATGCGTAGCTGATAATTTGGTTTCATTTATTTATCCCTGTTAGTGGGAGCTATTACATAATAGCTCTCATACTCAAGTACATACTGGAACAAGGGAAAGCACTGAGTGAAACCTTATTGTAATGAACTAGTGTTGATGAACTAAGAACAGTTAATCAAACACAGTCAAGCCTCAATACACCGAACATAGGTATAGAATTATAAGATATAAAAAGTAAATGTAAAATTTAGTTGCTCATGCATTTTTTCAGTGGGGTCTTCTCATGCCATAACGAAGTTAAAGATGCGGCACGTGACGTGGTATCGGTTAACCTCCTCAGACCCGAGAAGAAAGTTCGGTTAGAAAGTGTTTATTTCATATATGATGTTTCTAGTTGTAACCCCCAGAACACAAATTAACAGCAATTTCAGTCATAGCGATCTCGAGCTGTGTGATATTGCATGTCCCCCTACAGGGACATCTGGGTCTCTATACATATATTGGCTGTGCATTGGCACACCACTCAGAGGAGGAAGAAACTGCAAAACTTTATTGATATTTAGAAATGAGCAGTAAAATGCAACTGTGAAGTCAGGCGTGAAAATTGTAGAAGCAATTTCTCCCAACTTCAATGCAGAGGTAGACGTTGCGCTGGGCGCATCGGTGGCGTGTTTTCATCCCTCAACCTGCGTTGCAGCATCTTTGTCCACATGCGAGATCATTTTTGAGTGGTAGGTGAAGAGCCCCTTGTTTTCGGAATGTTTGCGAGGGAAGAGCATTTGGTCGCTTTCTGGGTTGGATGTCCATTTCGTCTTCATCCGAATGTACTTGTTCCATGTTTCCACAAATCAGCGCCTCCGCAACATACATCTTGAAATCAAGGTAGTCCAAGATATTCTTCCTCGGCAGCCCCATGGCGTTTTTGTCTGCTCTGTACTGAAGCCACCCGTTGACGCAAGCAAGGTCCGACAAGTGCAAAATGGTACGAAGCATCCACCAATTCATTCGGCTTCTCTGCGCGTACAGAGCTAGCATTCTGTCCGCTAGGTCGACTCCTCCCATTTTGTCATTGTAATTTTTGATAAACAAGAATACTGACTTATATTTTAGCTTCCGGACGTGTACTGAAAAGATCTTAGTACACGAAGCCAATCAAGAACTCTCAGCACTGAGACCCAGCGTCCCTCTACAGGGACATTTCATTAAGTGCGAAGCGCGGGACAGAAAACAATGTTTTTTCGCAAGGAACACCACTTAAAATGTTCTCTCAACCATAACAATTCTAAAAACATAGCATAAGGCTTACATAAGGTGTGTTATCAATGATCAAAATGTTCTTAAGTCGCCGTCATGAGTAAAACGTGCTCGTGCAGATTGCAGCCATGTTGTCTTCTCGACGAAGCAAACAAACTCTCCCCGCTCTTCACAGATGGCGCTACAATGCTTGTACTCCGACAGGGACACCAGTTCTCTGTTCTATAAAAGCTCAGTCTTAAGTCAGAACCTGAAAACCAATGTCCCCGTACAGGGACGTGGGGTCTGAAGAGGTTAAAGCAAAGCAAATTTTTCTTTTATGCATTGCTGAAAATATGTAGTAAGGCAGGAAAAAATGTCAGAAACAGTCGTGGGCCAGTTTTTCGAACACTTTGTTGTTAGAATCTGGGTGATGGTTAGGACCTCCTGGCAGCATTGCTGCCTACCCTAGAACCAATGTTAACCACTACCGTGATCTTAGATGCCTCAAGGTGTGCCACTCAGTTTTTCAGTTATGATCTGCAAGCACCATACAGCAAACATAGCAGCAGTGGACAGAGTTGCCACCATGTTGATTCAGCACCAAACCGCAAGGTTGTAGATGAAGCAGTGGTTAGCCATAGCAGGTAAAATGTAAATGCATATTTGCAGAAATTCAGTTCTGCTGTCTCAACATGCCAATGTCAGCTGTTGAGAGTGCTACGAAATTCGGGTGATCAGAACCTTCTATGTGCCTTCCACAAAATTTTTCTCATCAGAGTTCTTTTTATCGAGAGATTACCTCTATCTTGAAGGATGGCGTGCTGAGCAAGTCGGTATTCCAGTTATCTATCCGAGTAGTTGCCTGGAGTATTTGGCAAAAGCTTCTTTCAACCATATTTTCCCAGCCACAACATCAACTAGGCAGCTGTTGACCAGGCTTGAAATGGTCTGGTTTTTTGTGTGTGCAGGTGACATTCCAGAGGCTGATCCATCGGTACTGCCAGCAGGGAGACATCGGCGGTGCCAGGTAAGGTGCAAGAATTTGGTCACTGTAGTCCCACCTCTGCATTATTCCACTGCCTGTTGTATAGTACAATAATATCTTGGTTATGAACCCTCATGAATTAAAAAAAAAAGGATAATCTGGACGTATGTGGCCATGCATCAGTTAGTACACATTACTTTCAGAGTGCATCGGGCACTAGTGTCCATAGTCAGCAGTGAGAACTGTATGGGGACATTTTTTTCACATTTACTGCCGCACATGACACTGGTGGTACTGCCGTGCTTTTGTAACAGCGCCGTCACCATCCATGATCGCATTAGTAGTGATCATGGATTTACCTGTGGTGATTGGGGTGATCAGTGGTTTCTTTTTGATTATTAGCAAGGCGCATGCATTGCCGTAAACACGATGGAAGCCAGCAAGAATGACAAAGAGTTCTACTCTGACCTGCGCAATCACTTCAGCCCCACCAGCTACCAGCATACTTGCGACAAAATAATTGGGATGTGTGCACACAACTGAAGAGCATGTCATGTATGCAGTGTCTTACACCACAGCGAGCGCTTATTAGCCGCGAGATGATGACAGTTCTGGCTTCCATGCTAATGTTGTGCAAAATAGAAATGGGAGGTGTGGATTTCTCAAGTAAGTGAAGGCATGTTCATGTAAGAATTAGTTTATAGTTTGCTAAATAGAAATTCAGTTAATTCAAACATTTCTTTTTCGATCCTGTGAAACGTGAATTAACAAGGTTTTTATGTACTGAACTAGCATAGGGTGCACTTTTTGGCTGGAAGCCTGTTGTCTGTGCACTGGGGTGACATGTAATAGTTGAGCATGCTTTGTAATCTGTGTGCACCTCTGACGCTTGAGTTGTGGCACATTTGGGCTCCTGCTTTGTCACCCACTCTTTGTTTGCAAGTAAAAAGCTGCCGTAGCTTCCAAGGGTCGACTGTGATGAAGGAGTCGGAATGGTTACAAAACGTTGGGTTGAACTTCATAAACCAACCAGGCCGGTTTTAGTAGAATTTTTGCTAGTTGTAACAAGGCTAAGCATTGCCGGCAGCGGTCTTGTAGCTTCTGAATGTTACACGCATGTTCCTGTCATTGCTAGCAATCATTTGAGAGGGTGGGTTGTTGTTTGCTTTGTTATTCAGTGTTACAGAAACTATGACTTCTTTACGTTGCATAAGAATTTTTTTTCTTCTCTCTTTTGTCTTCACACGCTACCACTGTTGTGTACGGGTGGCTGGAGCTTTGTCAAGCTGCGAAAGTGCAGCTTTTTTCTCCAACCCCCTTTTTTTCACTGTACATAGTGCGAAAAATAAACTTCCTTGATGGATTGATTGATTGATTGAATAAAACTTTGCCAAGCTTTTTTCCCCCCGTGGAGCATCTGGTTAGAGTGCATCAGTTGGAGAAATTTCAGTGTGCATAGAGGATTTGATTTCGCCGGTCTGCTTGGATAATATGCTCGGTTTGTTGTTGTGCAGCTTAATTATTGAGCTTCAAAGAAGGTATGACAGCTGGTTGCTGCAGGTACCTTGCTAATCACTCGTGTGGCCTTGTTTCAACATTGCAGCAAGATACTGGAACACATGAAGAGCCAAGACATGGCAATCAACGAGAAAGTCTTTAACTCGCTGGTCCTGGGCCACTGCCGTGCTGGGTGAGTGCCACGCTCATACCTGCCAACTCTCCCGAATTCTCTGTAATGTTTACGAATCTGGGCTCGTTCTATGGTGTTACGAGTGTTGTGTTAAGTTTTACGAAAGATATAAAACCTTTCGTGATGTTTTCAAGCTCATGAAAGATATGGCTGTGCGAGGTTGCAAAAAAAGTGCGCAAAAAGGAAATTGTAATGGTACCTGCACCACCCTCTTGTTTCAGTGCAAGGTGCCATATAATCTTTAGCACTTGCTTCGAGGCGATAGCAAAGTCACTGTGATCTAAGAATGTTATCTTGCTTGTCAGTATCGGCTATCTTAAGTTTGCTGCTTTAAGGAAAGGGCAGATGGATGACACAAAGTCGCAAAAACATGCAATTTCTGAATTTAAAGCTTGGTACAAACGTGTGACCTCACACTTTCATTCTATGCTGGAGAACGAAAATAAACACACCAACAGCGATGCTGGCCAGATGCGCAAAACAATTTATTTGAACAACGACATAATTTTTACTTGGCGTTATTTGAAAGCATTTGACAAGACAAACTTCTGATTTGTCGGAAGGAATGGTGAAGTGCAGATTGCACGGAGAAGTGGCGGGTGTAAGAGTTTGATCACATGCTGGTGGGCCGATGCGAGCTGCTTTTGCTCCCCCTAGATGGCAAGGCATGTAACAAGGGCGGGCGATTCAAACACTCTTCTGCTGTTGGCTATTCAAACAAGCAAAATATTGTGTTTCTTTGAGTTTTTATTGACTTGTTCACACCTTTCAAGCCACGCGAACAAGAAAAAACTAATTCAGTATAATCGATTCAGCGTCAAATTTATAATTTTTTGTTTCGTGATATAAATAAAGCCCCCATTGAAGCAAAGCATGGACCAACCAAACTTAACTTTGTTTTTACTTTGTTTTAGTCAATATTTCACCGTATACATGTTTGGTATAATTAGGGTCAACTGTATTGCACCAAGGCACTTAACCTTGGTTCCACCAGCTGCAGTAGATGCAGTAGTTTTATTGAGGTAGTCGTTATCACTCGAATGTAGGTACATCATGGCTTTGAAGAACACATGCATGCTGCTGCACATGACGTCGTATGAGAACTGGCGAGATTTCAGAAGTACTGAAGGTTGGGCTTGTTGTTATGAGTTAATTTCTTGTGTAATGGCACAACAGAAAGCAAACAAGTATGAAAAAAGGTAGACACATTAACCGTGGGCTTGTGCTTCTGCTGTGTCTACTTATATTCTTGTTTTCTTTCTGTGGCAACATTGCACCAGAAGTTAAATAGTGAGAGTGCCTGTCTGCATAACCAGGCGGAGAAAAAGCATGGACTGTTGTCACTGTGACTGTGAAAATGCTGTGATCTTTGATATCCATTTAAATTGTAAAGTTGACCCCTCAATGTCCACCATGAGTTCCCCTGGTTATTAATGAGTTCAAACAGAACTATCGGAGCCATTTTAAGGTCCCTCTGCTAGTGTCTTATACTGTGAAAAACTGTCATTTTTGTTGTTCTGCAACTTGCTCTACCCTGTTTTGGAATTTGTGTTGCACACATTGCTGACCTTGTGCTCATTTTGCAGAGACACTGAAAGTGCCTGGAATGTCCTGGAGGTGATGAGGTACGTTTATTGCTGCTTTTGTGGGTGCACTGCCTGGATACTATCCCCTGCCAATACTGCCAAAATTTTCGGAATATTTTATGAATTTAGACTCCTCTGCGATATTACAAATGCTGCATCAAGTTTCAAGAAAAATTAATTCTGTTTGCTAAGTAAGTTTTGAAAGGTCGGGCTGCACAAGATTACAAAAGATTGCTGTGTGTGTGTCCATTCTGTGATCCGTGTCTAATGTCCTGGAAGAACATCAATGAACTTAAATTCTAATTGCATTAACGCAGATAATCATCCCCAAAGAAGGTGTCCTGCCTGATTTTTGGAGAGCAGTGGTGCATTAAGCGAATGGATTGCAGGAATGCACAGCTGGAGCCAACTGCAGACACATTTCACGCACTGCTGGTTGGCTGTGCCGAACGAGGTGACCAGGCGGGCCTGGAGCGAGCACTACGTGAGGCCGACCGAGTCGATACCTTCCTGCCCGATGAACTGCTGTTGGACGTGGTGCGGGTCCTAGCCTGTGCAGGCCACCACAGCATGCTTGATATGGTATGCGGCCGCTTCCTTCCATTGTTAGCTTCCATGTAGTCTCAGTGCGGCACAAGTTCTCTGATGCAGGAGTCAAGGTAGACAACTGGCCGAGTTGGTTTCGAGGCGTAATTGTAGTTTTGCATAAGAAACCCAGGACAACAAAGAAAGGGCGGATTGCACAAGACTTTGGTCACATTCTTTTATTCACGTTTCAGTTCAATCGCAGTCTCTTTTCATTGTCTCAAATTTTATGCGCCGATTACAATGACAAATGCAGGGTTTTGAGGATTGAGTTGTGTAACCCAACAACTCTAAAGGAAATGTGGCACTAATCCGTCTTCCTCCACTGGTTTCCATAATTTCTTGAACGTGAAATAATTTTGCATTGCATTTTGAATTTCAAAAAGTCGTCACGCACCACAGCCAAACTTCTGTAGTTTTTTGGCCAGGTAAATGTCATCGAGGTGGGAAAGCTAAGATGAGGGTTCTTGTTTAAAAAAAAATTCACAGACGATTGCGATATTCTTTGATGCGAAATTTGAGCTCAAGTCTATACGTGTTTTCATTTTGCAATATATTAGCTGGCACAGATAATCTGTCTCATGCGGACATTCCAACTGGAGTGTAGTGTGGCACTTCTGCCTCGCTAAATGGGATATCGTGAGAGGCAGCATGTGGGTGCGATTCAGAGCAGCTGCCATTGGCAGACCTCCGCTTTTGCAGTGCTTTGTTTCCACACAAGTGACTTGCGCTACTCTGGCGCCATATTGTAGCCATCGTCACCGCACAGACCGTCTTGCGTGGCACTACGCTTTTCTTCTCATGCTTTCCTTCCACGAACTGCGAGAGCGGTCCTTTGTTGCGGGGAAGTCGTGCCACCAGATTGTGAGATGCCGTGTGCCAGTTTTGTGAGATGCTTGGCGGCTGTTTGGACGCCGTCCGCTCTTATTATTTGTCCTGGGCCTTATTGTGCGTTCAGAAGCAAAGAAAATGGACTTTTGCCCATATCAGTATAAATCATTTGTCAGCCTCCCCCATAAGAACCAGCAATTTCATAAACACTCGACCCCCAACCTACTTCACACACAAAAAAAATCATAATTTATGTTCAAAACTACTTATTGCACAAGATAATTAATTGGATACTTGAAGTGACCATGTCAAAATACATCAATGATGCAAGTTTGATCAATATGTGCCCATACATAGGAGTTGTTTTTAAGTGGAGTGTCGCACCTCGGTGGACAGAGTGCCCACGACACCCTGGGAGGCCAGAAAGAGTCTCTGTGCTAATGCATCCTTAAAGAGACACTAAAGTGAAAAGTGATTTCTTCTGCATCAGTAAATCACCGTTCTACAACACCAAAAACACCACTCTTACAACAATAAGACGTTTGGTAAGCCAGAAAAAGCGCAAGAACGAAATACGGGTGGCGACGCCTACTTAAGTTCCCGTAGCTGGGGGCTGTGACGTCATGGATTTTGATGGCATCTTCTAGCGCCTACTAATTATTTATAGTGGTACAGATTGAAGCGGTACAGATTCTAAAGGAACCAAATATTAAACATGCCAAGTTTCGGGAACCTTTATTCAGCCAATGCGGCCCAAATGCGAAAACAAACTTTGGAATCCCTGACGTCACGCTGAAGTACCGGCGCTGGCGTTTCGGCGCGAAATTCAAATACTGGTACTTGAACCTTCATTTTCTCATCTAATATTCAAGCTATTTTCTTGAAATGACTGCCTGCAGGGTTCTCAAACAGTGCTTTATTAGTCTAAACTGATTTATTGTTTCCCTTTAGTGTCCCTTTAATGCTGTGCGAGTGTTAGCAACCACTGCGGGTGTTGTGCAGCTGCTGGAAAGGACGCGGCGCCTGGCAGGCTACACCCAGGACTGCATCAATGTGTGCCTGCAGCTGCTGGCGCAAGGCCAGGACGAGGTGGCTTACCGCATGCTCCTCACCATGGATTCGCCGCGCAATGAGTACCACGGAAACTTTTTCGTCAGCCAGATGGTGCGGCGAGGTCTGGTGAGCGACTTGCATACCGTTTTATATTGTCCTCTGATGTTGCGACAAGGTGGGGCTGTTGCTGCAATGAAATTACCTAGTGGTCAAGTTTATTCACTACATGGCCGTGGGAACAACCTGTGGACACTGTCTCCACGCCAGAAACCCCACCTCTCTCCCTTCAGATTCCCACTTAGGAAGGTGCCGAGGAAGACGCTACAGTGACTGGCCTGCTGTGTACTTGTCTCCGTGAATCATGCAAATATTCTGTTAAAATAAATTTCCCACATGGCTTCTTCTGTGCACAATATTTCAGTGGAGCTGCGGGCTTACAGCTTGTCCGTGATGGAGCTCGGACGCAGACATGGCCTGACCACCAGGGGCAAAGGGAAAACCTATTTACAGAATAGCATACATACACGTGTAAAGGTTGCACCTTCTTTTTCGTTTTGTTTTATTCCCTCCCCCCCCTCCTTCCCCTCTTCATTTTGATGAGATGTGGCCTTTACACGGGAGCCAACAATTTTGGTACAAGTTTTTTAGCCATGCATGGCCCTCCTGAGTGCTCCTTACCAAAAGAGTAAATTAAGTTAACATGCGTTATTATTACAATCAAGTTGTTTGTAAGCACCTCTCTCTGTTTGAACCAGCAACATACTTAGTATTTTTTTTAGCCAGCACCGATGTTGTGGCCGGCAGCATGCTTGCTTGACATACTTCACAACCTTTAGCTTGAATGCAGCATCATATGCTGTTCGATGGTTTCTTCTAGCAGCGTGATCTGAAAATACAGCTGGCCAGACTAGCTGTAACTAGGTTGTGTCCTTGTATCTCTCTTTCTCTCTATTTCTTTCTTTTTTTCATATTTTGGGCTGAGATGCTTTGAATGCAATTCTTGCCCTAGTATAAATGGTATTTACTCTATTCGGAGACAAGTGCACGGCGTACCAGTGACCAGCATCATCTTCCTCACCACCAAGCATGTGCTCTCTTTCATCAGTGTTGCCCGGAGCATTGTAAAAACACATTAGCGCTTACTCCTCAAACTTCTGACATTATGTGCTGTGTGAAGGCTAACAGTGTGCCTTGGTGCAGCCCCTGGAACGTGTCCTGCACTACTGCAAGGACCTGCAGAGTCGGGGCCTCAACAGTCGGGCTCTGGTGCGCTGTGCAGAAGTGGCTCTTGCCAATCACTCTGGTGCGTGTTCTCATCTCTGCTGCTCACATTTACAGTGCTTGCTTGATTCTAACAAACACTTCTCTTTCCGGAAAAATTTATTAAAAAATGACATGCACGTTAGGATGGGCAATGTCCAGAACATGGCGGCCACGATGTAATTCCGGCTCCTTCCCTTGTATCTGGCGCACGCATTCAGCAAAAGCATAAACTCCGGGATTAGTTTTTGTTACTCATACAAATCTGTCCCTGGGGTGTGAATTTGGAGTATATAGGGCTGCCTATAGAGTATGAAATGAAAACTTAAATAGTTTGCACAAGGTATTATCATTGGCATTCAAGATTTCTGCTGTCCAAACCAATCCACACATCAGCTGCAGCTTTAAAAGCTGCGATGTTGTCCATGCCCATTTTGTAGGTTCGTTAGGCCTCCATAGTTTGCAAGGTGTTTAAAGAATTCAGTATCTCAAATGCTGTGGACAGTGCTGAAGGTGAGATCCTATGGGCTGTTAATATTATGATGAGGACGCATCGAAACAGCTACAATGAGGTGATCCAAGCAATAAATTTGAATGTGATCACATTATAGGCAGACTGCAGCCACTTCGTAGGTATCCTGACAAAAAAATATGGGCAAATACCAAAGATAGTGCAGCCTGAAAAATGCAGCCTGCAGGTAGTGCTAGAGTATACTAGAATGTTTATGAGTGGCGCGATTGTTCCTTTTTGCCTGAGGCATGTTGTATCGCTGGTATCGACGGTGCCGCAGTCACTAACTATTGAAGGCGCATCGTGGTAAAGCGCAGCACGCGCTGAAGCGTGGCCCCTCTGGAAAGCATGTCTGGCGTCTGAGCAGATGCATGCTCCAGACTAGCCATGGGTAGAGCTGCGGTCTGCTAGGGCTGTTCAATAGCTGGCAATGACAATGCCGCCGCTACGAGCAGTACTTCGCGTGACACACGCGATAAGGCGATGCACGCATGTGTCAGTCGGTGTACTGCCCACTTATTCTAGTTCACTGTAGCAATGCAGTCTAACCTGCGGACTGCAGCTAATCCCAAAGATAGTGCAGCCTGAAAAATGTGAGCCGGTCGTGAAGGCAGCATAGTCTAGCACAGCGCTTCGAAACGCTAGTTGTCACAAGGAAAGAATGCGAGAAACTGGCATGTGGCGCGCATGCCAGACGTTTCAAAGAGTGGCTTTGGTACGAGAGAAGTATGCGTGCGATCGTAGCCTAATCGTTACAGCATTGGGCTACTATGCTGGAAGACAGGTTCTATCACACCATTGGTCACACACTTATATATAGCATTGTAGGCGGACTTCACCTACATTGGGGGTAGCCATCAGAAAACTGTAGGTGTGTCGAGCGTACGGGAGCACGTATCACGTTGTGCATGAAATCGCAAATTTGTAAGACATTCAAGTTATCATCACTTTAATAAATGAGAGTGTACAAGGTCACCCATGACACACATACGCACTGCTGTCGGGCCATCATAGTTATCACAATGTAAGTATGCTGTCGCATACTTGGAGAGTTAGCGGGGCTAAGTTCTAGCCAACTTTTTTTTTTTTCCAAGTAAGAACAAATTGTCACATACTTTCCCTTCTGCAGTGAAAATCTCGTAAGCAAACAGTCAAGGCTATTGCATTTTTCCCTTTGTGGCAGCGAAAACCAGCTGTACGTTACATTTGACAGTGCATCGTAATCGAGTAAATAGAGTATATTCAGCATTGCAGGTTGGTTTGTATTTCATAAAAGCTAGTTGTAGACAAGGAAACAAAAGGCTTAAGTTTACATTGTGTTTGAATAGCCAGATTTTAAGTTGTACCAAATTTAAATCGACATAAAGAAAGGTTAACCGATTCACACATATTGAATTGTTCATGAATCTGAATACTAGGCCTTATAGTTTCTGTTGCAACATGACAATCAAATGGATGAAATGTAGGAGAATATTTCTGTACATGGACTATTCACAAATTAGGATGGCTAAGATGGCAGAAAGGAAGAGTGCACATCATCTGTCTGGTTGTCATCATCCTCCACTTCGTGTAAGCAACACATGATCTCCCCTTTGGGCAGAGCGTCATCTTGGCACGAACTTATGAGACCTTGGTAGAAGAGTATTGTTTGACTCGAGAGATTTTGATTCTATAGACGGTAAAGAAGACAGTGAAGCAGTTTGCAGCAACACTTTATCATAGTCCATATCACTAAGCTGCTGTAAAATTTTATAAGGTTCTATGTTGCACAACAGAAGCTTGTATTTCTAACATATTCTAGAAAAATAGGGTTGGAACTGATTTGAATCATGTTTCAAGGCTTTAACAGTGGGCCCTCTTGTCGTATTTGTCGGTGCATCGTACAACTACAGTGTTCTCTCAATCGCAGAACTGGCCCTGCCGCTTCTGCGAGAGATGCACCAGCAGGTGAGCACTGCGCATTTTCTAACACTTCCTTCTTTTTACCACAATCAGTTTTTCCAAGAACAGAACGCCTCACCCTTTGTCGTTTTCTTATCTGACTCGGCAAGGGAATTTGAGCTTGCCTAGACGTCTGTCTTATAGGTGCAGAATACATGTACAACCTCCTGTTAAATTTTTCTCTTTATTGCTTCCGTAGTAGTATTCAGAAACTGCTGATTTTTAAGCTGTCAGTCCACAGCTGTTTGTCCTGTTTATTTTGTGCTTGCGTGATGCTTGAGACCATCTTGGTATCTCTGCTGAATAAGCCTGAGCTGTTATCTCGTTTAAACTGTACTACATTTATCGAATTCGGCAGCCTATTAGCCGTGGAGGTCATGCCCACATCTACGTTGTTAAATGCCTGCTGATTGTTATGCTTTTTAATGAAGCGTTATTGCAGTCTAATCGGTGTTGATCTTTTGCTTTGTATAAGCTATGTTTGTCATTTTTACCAATGCAGTGCTATGCTAAGACTTGTGTGTGCCCGCCTGCTAGGTCCTTTAATAGACTGCAGCATGTTTCTAAATCAATAAGTAAAAAATTAAAACAAGCCCGGCCTGTCCACTGCAACTTCGCTGTGCAGGGGATGCCACTGCGGACGCACTACTTCTACCCTTTGGTCTTGGCTCAAGGAAGCAATGAACAGGGCATCTACGACGTCATCAAGGCCATGGTGGACCTTGGAGTGGATGCCAACTATGACCTGCTGTCCGAATACGTCTTCCCAGCTGTGAACACCGAGGACGCTGCCACTGTGGTGGAGAAACTAAAGGTGGTTGTTGCGCAGTTTTGCACCGAGTTGCCTTGAGGCTCGTATCAGCAGCTTGTTTTATTGAATTTCAGTTCAAACTGACTTACCGTATTTACACGATTATAAGTCGGCCACGTTTTTAAATTTTGAAAACCTGAAGTGAGGGGGTCGACTTACAATGAAAACCAAAACATGTTACCGGCAAAAAAGCAAGATGCCATCCTTTACGTCGAAGAAACAAATCACTGCGCAGCGGGCTGCAAGTTCAATGTTTCTGAACGGGTGGTGCGAGAGTGGCGACTGCAGCGAAGTGAAATTTTCACCTGTGACGGCAAGTGAAAAATTTCCCATGTGCCGAAGTCTGGACGCTTGCCGGAGCTGTTGGCTAAGCTTGCGGTGTACGTCGCTATGAGTTATCGGTCCCTGCCAGTGAAGTGCGACAATGTCATGAAACAAGCCCGTACCTTGACCTTTTGAGGACTTACTCCGCTGTGAGTACAACGAGTGGCTGGCGGCAAAAGACCGCGAAATTACGCCAACCGGATCTGTTAAAAGAGCCTCCCTGACGGCTGCGTGTGGTTGGGTGCATTCGGCGTGGGCTCCTGTTCCACAAGATGTCGTGGTGCAGTCGTTTGCCAAATGTGAAATCTTGCTGGACGACAACGCGATGTGGGAGCTTAGCAGCAATGACGATGGCAGCACTAGTGAAGAAGAGTATTCCAGTGACCATGTCAGCTACTAATAAATTTTCGTTATCGAATGTGCCCTCGAGTATGCTCATTTTTTTTTCCTGTCACGCAATTTGGGGGAGTCAACTTATATTCGAGTTGACTTACAATCGTGTAATTACGGTACTAATTTGATTGTAATGTGCACCCTGAATTTCATACTAAAAAAAAGAAAAATCTAAATGCGATATTTTTACTTTTCGGTCAGCACAGTTTTATGGTGAGCTAGAGAAATAGCTATATTCCTCTTGCTCTAGAAAAAGAAAATCAACTTTGGTGCTGCGTGTCTATAACAAAACTATTGAATGTTACTTGTTCTTCTGTTGAATATTACTTGCTCTTGTGAGCAGGTCTGTGAGCTTTAGAGAGGTTTGCAGGTTTACAGCGTCATAACAAGGTCACACCCTATGCTAAAATACCTTCATTTTATGGAATATTCACTATAAACACTCACGTTGATAAGTCAAGCATACTCATAATGATCCCAGATACAACAATCTGTCGATTATAACCACCACATTTCATTGCATTTGCAATTTTTCCAACCCTGCCTATTGAAACTAGATCTAGATAGAAAGAACTGTTTTGAAAGTGCCATCCTGTTGCAGCAAAATTTCAGACCTGGTCGCGGTAAAAAGGGGGTGCATGCGAAGTTATCCGGAAAAAAATATTTCATAAATATTGTAATGGGCCTTCCGAAGCACGAAAGCACAATTGTTCTGGAAAAGAATGCTGGGTCAGCGTGAATGTGGCACGACGCACCACTGCCGCCACGCAAAGGTGGTAAGGAGAAGCAGTTTCCACACCCTTTCACTCTTTCTGTCGCTTGTGTCACTGATTTCTGTTGCTTCGTCTGAGTGCTGGTCCTGCCAAATTTTGAACTATGCTACAGCAACTGGTCCAAATTTCTACCCTACTGAAGTTGTCGGGAGGTCGTGGTTTGTTTATGCTTCATTTACAGCATTGGTGATTGCTGGTAATGGCTGGCAATGACATTCTACCTTTACAAACTTCAAACTTTTTCAGCTTAGGTGAAATGTAACTTGTAATGTAACACGAGCCATCACTGAGCTGTTTGTGGCACCCACAGGGCCTGGGTCTGAGTGTGTCTTCTATTGTGAATCCTCTGGTTCTACACCACCTTCAAGCATCGAAGTTGGAGAAGGCTCTCGCCGTCGGTGAGTTTTTGACACTGCTAGTAGCGGAGGGGGGGCAGAGCATCTGCACATCTGTCACATCATTAAGTAGTTTGAACAGGCCCGTGTTGAACAGTTGTTGGCCTCTACTAGGGCATATTAGTAGTATTGTTAATGTGAAATGTTAGGCTTGTGTGAATATTCAATATTTTCAAATGTTCAGTAGACTGTAATGCGATTTGATAATCTCTTTGGCTTGATTTTCAGTGTTTGAAGCAAACTAATATTTAAAAACACAAAGAGAGCAGCCAATGGTGCGTGCATCGGCAGTGTAGAGGGGATGGCATTTCGGCTGATGCTGCACAAGCAGCATAGTGTGACTGGCAGCAAGGGACGCTTGCCTGCGCGCCGTAAACGTCGAACTATAAATGCCCTTTTAGACACATGATTGTGCATTCAAGTTAACAAATCAAATCTGAGCGCTGTACGTGGAAGGAGTCCTGGTGGGAAGCTGTGCTATTTGTGCACCTTAATGCTTGTGGACTAGATGTTGTCAAGCAGGAATGCACAAGTGTAGAAAGGCTGGAGTGAAGCCAGATGTATCTGAAAACTGCATGCGTTGGGTGACAGACAATATGCTCACAGAGACGTTGCTGCAGTTCACGTACGGTGCAGTTACAAGCTTTTATTTTATCCTGCACGTTCTTTGTGGCAAATCCTTCGAATTGGGGGGGAATGTGGCAGCGTTCGTGAAGCTGCACTCAAAGGCAAATCTATTAGTTGAAATGCTATCAGAATAAGGTTGGCCAGCTATATGTGACAACGTGTTTGAGCTATGGAGGGAAAACACAAGGGTGGAGCGTTTGTGTCACTGTGTCAAGTAGTTGTGTGATCGCGTATAGTTTTCAGTTCATGTTTTGATTGTGGTGTAACACTTGTAAAAAAAAAGTCAATTCATGCTTCGAACGAAAGACTAGGCACTCCGTTGTAGTAGTAACAATAATTTCGAGGCCGCACCTTCGTGGCTTTCTCAGCAGCATTTTGCAGTACAGCTTAGAAGCACCTGCACTTTTCTATAAATTGGTGAGAGACACACACGAGGCAAACCTAATCGGTAAAGAATGGTTAACTTGGTCGGCATCTTCCAAGATATTATACTTAGGCATGGCAATCACTGGAGCTACGAATGATTGACAAATACAGAACTACTTGAAAACGAACTCAAGTATATCCGAGAACTCTGGCAGCACTTTGAAATGCCCTATCGATATGCCATAAGTCTCTTTGGTGCGGCTGCAGCGGAGCAGTTTCCAGTGAACCTGGTGCCATCGGTGATAGTACCGTCTCTGGCTGCCTGCTATCGGGACACTCGCCAGGCTGTGCCTGCTGTCAAGGTGAGACTGGGTTTAAAATGTTTCTGTCGCGTCCATTCCTGCAATAGGGCTTGTCCGCCACTTGTCCCTCACGGGCACACAGGATTTGAGTATGGTGGTTTGTCATTTGCTGGAATACTCTGCAGTGAGGGTGCAAGGCAGTGATTGCTGAGCAATTGAACCGTAAATCGTTTGGCAGATCTGTCGAACCGTACATTGCTGAGCATTGGTTTAGTGTCGTGCACTATCACACCCGATTCTGGAATGGAACAAGAACAGCTGAGCGTGTTGGCTTGCGCTTGGTATAAGCTGCGCCGGACGCCTAGCAGCTGCTGCGACAAACTCTTCAGCCACTCTGCTCATTAATGTTTCGTGAGCGTGCCGATAGAGTGCTCATAACTGGATGCAGACGTAAAAGGAAATATATTTTTAATTGTTTCTTTAGCACCATTTGCTCAAGCCCAGCGATGAGGATTGTGCAAAATCAGAGGTTTGTAGCATTCCGCTGACACACTGGCAAAATACCAGTGAGCCAAACAAAACAGTTACCAAGAACATACAAGCCATGAGCTTATTTACTCAGCTGTGAATCTGCAGCAGTTCATTGCAGCCATGGTCAGCTGGCACATTGCATACCACAATCCGGAAGGATAAATTTATGTTTATGCACCACTCTTTTCTTTTTTTCCGCATTTTTGCAGTCCTTTGGAAGGGCCCAATGGTCTGTTGCATTACTCCAACTTACCTGGTAATAACTTCCCCTCTTCTGCTGGGCACTGTTGGCCATGAGGGCAGGCAGTGGTTTCAGCAGTCATGTTTATAACGAAGTAATTTCAACTCCTTGTTCAGCTTCATTACCCCAAAAATTTACTATTATGTGCCAGCAAGGGTTTACCAATTCTCAGGCATTGCTCAGTCTCCCAGGCACTGTTTGATATGTGGTATGATGCTGACATGCTGACATTTTTCGAATTTCTCACAGCTGCTGTCCATGACACTGCAAGGCCCTGAGGCCACTGCTACAGGGGCAAGCCGTACAGGTAAGCCTCCGCTTAAAGCGGCACTAAAGCATTTCTTGAACGCAGTGACAAAGCATTCCCAATCTGTCGACAAGGCTGCGGTGAGCATGCAAGCCAGGTTTTGTTCAGCTTCGTGGAGTAGGGAGCGTACAATTCCCCATAACACAGTGGCCTACCAGCCTTGCTGATGTCTTGTTTCTCTTACCTTTTGGCTTACCTGGGGCACCACCCTCTTCTCTGTTGAACTAATTTATAATGGCAACTGAACTTTCGGATGCTGCTTGGTGTGTCTGTCAATTTTTCAGACTGATCCACATGTGCAATGTCGCAATCACGAAGGCCGTGAACAAAATTGCCCCCATTCAGGCATTCGAGTTACTGTATGTGCTAGTATCCTGTGCCTTCACTTTTGTTGCCAGGGTGATTCGCTGGCTTTCTGTACGGCTGCTGCGTTTCATCACCTCAGCGCCGAACTGCAACATCAGTCGCCAACTCGCAATGCAGTGACTCTAGTTAGGCATTGCGGAAGTAGCGATACAAGGTAGATAGAGATATCATAAGAAGCCAACAAACACTGACACCAAGGACAACATAGGGGAAATTACTTTTGCTTAATAAATGAAAAAAATAAATGATAAATAAATGGAAATGAAAGTGGATGAAAAAACAACTTGCCGCAGGTGGAGAACGATCCCACAACCTTCGCATTTCGCTTGCGATGCTCTACCAATTGAGCTACCGCGGCGCCGTTTCCTCCACTCTCTTGGGTATTCCCACAAGTTTCCGCAAGGGGGCGTTTGGCATTGCTGATGTACGTAGTGTCCTTTGTCATGTGGTAACATCATGGTTCCTGATAGCAATAGGATCATCACTGTTGTGGTCCTCTGCTCAAGAAGTGCATGTATGGGAAGTGGCTTCTTAATACAGCTGCCCCGTATTATAGCCAATACTACCTTTAGTTCTTTTACCGAAGTCTTTCCGATGTGCTGGTTGGAGTTGCTTGCAATCCAAATTACTTCCTATGACAACTGCAACTTGCTCAGATATTTTTTGCATTTTCACCTGCATGTCATAACATAGCCTACTGTATCCCGTAAAGTTTTGTCCCGGTCTGGCTCTTTTAATCTAAAGGCATAAATTTCTGGCTGCAGCGTGGGGTTGGTGGGGGGGGGGGGGGTACACTGTGTAACCTCGTGCAGTCTTAATTTATGCAAGTTTTGCAATTCGAGAATGTTGCAAAATTTGAGGGCACACGAAATTTTCAAGGCAAAATTGTGGACACCGTGCTGAAAACTGCAAGTTTATTTTGCCAGCTAGTTGTGTTGGCTGTACCTCCTGAAATGTGGCATATTCAATTTACATGGCTGTCCAAGCTTGTGCTGCACTAGTAACAAGTTTTGTTTGCAAAAGCATGCATCGCGTACGGTACGTTGCAAAAATTAGTAGCTGCGAATATGCCCAAAGTCTCCAATTCACGAACAGTTAATTGGCAGCGAAATTATAGCGTCTTACATCAGTACATATGTGCTTACAAGTAGCCTTGTATGTGCAGATTGGGCAGGAAGGTTCTTGACAGAGTGTTTGGTGGACGAGCCAGCTCTGCACCTGAACAACTTGATCCCTGAGCTGCTGGCGAATGTGAGTTGTTTCTTTTTCTGTATGTCTGACTGTTTGTCTCGCTGCATGCGTGCATGCATGCATCTGTTTCTGTGAAGCTTTTTGGGAGGCCATTTTGTACAGGTAGCACGAGTCTGTTAACTTCTAAGACATGATTGGACAGAGGGCTTTGTTGACTTTGGAGTAGGTGGGACTTTTCTGAAATTGAACCAGCTGTAGAGCCCGTGGTATAATTGTGTAACGGCTGTAGGAGTGATGGCGAGGCTATGTGCTTGAGAGGAACGAAGACACGTGTGACCTGTGTATCCTGTGGCGAGTATCACTGGAACTTTCAGCTGTCCTTAAGTACTAAGCTGCTTGAAGTGATGCCAACTTGCTTGGACATTTGTCGCACACTGCTTGCTACTTCTTCGTGTCAATGTCAGGCACAGCGACAGCCTATAAAGCCCCATGATGTGATTGATTTTCATTCCCAGAAGGTGCACATCTCCCGGTCCACTGCAGACACGCTGAGGGCACGTCACGGACAGTCTCTCAACGGTTCAATCCTTGATGCAAGTATCCGGTTGTAGCCTGTATAGATCACGACAGTTATTGACTGCCCTTGTCATAGGCTTAGCTGTGACGACCCTTTGTTCTTTTTTTTTCAAGTACCTGTCATTTCTTGTGATACCAGGAAATGCAAATTAACAAGGTTTTACTTTAGCACAAGTGCACATTACTAAACGTCAGCAGCAGTCTATGCGGGTATTGGCGGGGATGTTACACTAAATAAATGTTACAGATAGCTGGCAAAGGATGAAACTCGTGCATGCTTAACATTTCCTCAAAGTCTTTAAAAATGCAAGAGTCAAGTCTAAAGAGCAAGACAAGTGTACTGACAAATATGTAGTGCTTTGCTAACTGTGCAAAATATTGTACTGGCCAGTGATATCAAGTTTGTGCATGCCTTTTGCATTTTTTTGTACTCCCTTTGCATTCTCGTGTACACCTGGCAAGTAGCATCCCCTAACATTGGGTCCCCTGTTTCTAAAACTCCCTATTATACTATCATCAGTCTGGCCAATGCAGGATGAAAAGCTCTCCCATAATTTGTTTGTTATCCCTCTCGTACATTAAATGAGCCAAACCCATGCCTGCAAATAGTAATCCCATTTTCTATCACGTCCAGCATCTGACATCTCACTCTTACGGTCAGTTACCCCATTAGGTGATTTACAGTTGCATGGTTAAAATTCGCAGCTGAATAACATTGCAGTTTTTTTTACCGTGAAATCAAGTGGATACAGCATGAGCTGCTGCTTGTCTCTGCTGACTGTGTGCCTCTGTGTAAACTTCAGATGCTGGACCAGATATCGGCGGAGAAGCTGGATGACTTTGGTGACACTAGGCTACCTTCTCAGGTATACTGTGCGCATTCACTCGCTCTCATACTGTCCAAGTGCTTCAAAGTGTTGGGCTGCACTTGTCGTGCAATCCAGCTGTCCATGTGTTTGCGATGGTTAGTTGAGCCATACAGAATTGAACTGTCTTCAGCCTAGACACCTTTTACCAATGCTTGCAGAGTGCTTGTTTGTAAAGCGAGACCAGCTGCACACCAGCTTTAATGATGGATACTTCAAAACGTGTGATTCTGCGGGGTGAATTAGCCACGCATGATGTTAGTCATCAACATCATAATGTAAGCATGCATGAAAGCTGTTTACGACACAATACCTAAGTATATTGCTTATTTCTCAGCTTACTTTTTTTTTTTTGCTGTAGTTATCGTTGCAGTCATGTTTGATGTAGCACTTGATTATGCTAAAGCTTTAAAACTGCAATATAACCAATGCTGAAGCGTGAAAGTACAGATGCCAGACCTTCAGTGTAATCTATGGATAAGAACATATCAAAGGTGTTATCCCCATGGCGGCTTGATGTCCACCACCTCCACTGGCTAGGCCTAATTAACGCCACTTCGGCGGAAGTTGGTGACCGAAGTTGTGGCCTGGTGTGGAGTCAGCGAAACTCTTTTCGCAGCAGCCATATGGCACTCAGAAAGCTTAAAAGTTGCCTTGGCAATGAAAGTGAGAGCACCGATGACAGCCTGAATGGCAGCTACTTTGCTCACAGCTGCCGTGTTTGCAACATTACGTGCGCAAGCAGTCTAAGAAACTGAACATTATACTGTGCAATGCCCAACATTGCAATCATCTCTTTTACATTCGTCTTGTAGAATTGGTGGTAGCGCCGCAAGGAAGTCCAAATAATCGAACAAGTCTGAAAAAATAGGTTGATGACTGCGCAGTTTGGTGTGGACTCTGTGATGCCTTAGCGTGCTCCATTAGCTTTTGCTGCCTCGCAAGCAGATTACACATACAGGTCGCACCCACTGTTCCACGTTAGTCCTGCACGTGTATGGCACACGAATGTGAGAAAAAGTGAATATGCTGAGTGTCCCCACATTTGTTTTCTTAGTTATAGCAACAGGCACTTAACCATTCCATTCTGATGTGACAGCGGCACCTATTTTTGTCTTGCGTTGTTCAGTTGTGCAGATAAATGTCTCCATGTTAGCAAGACCGATTGAATAACTTGCAAGTTTGTAGTTTCCTGATGCTTCGTATAATTCGTTTAGGCTGTGTCAGGCCAGCCGTTTTCTCGATATACTCGGTCACACTTTCATGTTCCTTCCAGAACGACATGGGCATTGAGGAGCTGGAGGCCCACCTGCTGGAGCTGCAGGTATGTTCTGTTGGTGGCATCCTCGTGCTGCGGATGTGACTCCACCTCTCTCCTCCTTTTGCAGAGCAAGGGCATGAACACTCGAGGGGCCCTTCGCCGGCTTCTGCTGCTCCACTGCCGCTTCAGGGTCAGTGCATTCGCCGACTTGGCTTTGGGGAAAGGGATACACTTAGCAATCAATTTGTCCGTGAAATGAGAAAACATTTGCGCTAGTGCTTTCAGAATCAGAATCGTTTTACCATGCGTACAATACTCTACACATGTCCATGATAAATACTGGAGGAGGTCGCATAGTCAAAGACTGAAGTTGCAACCTCCTAAAACATCTAATTCAAAGATTTCATAGACTAGGCGCAGTGTCGGTGGTCGAAATAACAAGCAGTAACAATGTCCCAATGACAATGAATAAAAATCTGAGGCCTTGAGTATAACCAAGTTGTTGTCTTGTGTGTGTATAGTTGTCAGATTACCTGTTAAACAAGTAGTTAGGCTGTGGTTGTCTTCTGCAGTATTTTGCACTTGCGTTGCTGCATTATACAGGCAGTGAAATCTTGTTCTGTGCAGACGAGATCAAGGTGATGGGTTCAATTCTGGCTGCGGCAGCTTAATTTCAATGGGGGAATTCGTTGAAGTGCAAAAACAATGGTGTATCATGTGTCAGGTCCACCTCAGGTGGTCTAAATTAATCCAGAGTCCCCCACTATGGCATGCCTTATAATCAGATCGTAGTTATTGCACATTAAGCCCCAGAATTTAATTTCATTGTTAATTTAAATATCTTGTCCTTTATGCATCAAACCACTGTTTCATATCCTCCTTTCATTATTTGCACGAGAGTGCTACGTGCTGAGCCGGCTCACCTCCCACGCAGCACGTGGAGCGGGCCCTGTCGGTGGCCGAGCAGCTGCGTCAGGAGGGCTGCGCCTTCACGGGCGCCATGCACGCCCAGCTGCTCGATTTGTTTGTGTCCATGGGCGACCTGGAACGGGCACGGGACCACATGAGGCTGGTGCGGGACGTGGACCCCTCGTTCCGCTTGGACAGCCACAAGTTGCTCGGCTTGGCCGCCCTCGAGGCCAGCCGAGGACACACCGATGAGGCCCTGCGCTTGCTGGAAGAGGACACAGGTGGTTGCAATTCGTGTAACACAACTTTGGTTTTTAAGGTCCCCTAAACCACTCTGAGCTTGAAGGCGAGCTAGCGGTTTCTCTCTTGCCTTTGCTACCCTCTGCACAGGCGCTCTCTCCTTATCGCTACGGACGATTACAAGTAACCCTGCTCCCTAGCCATTCTTTTTCTCATCAACTCGTTTGCCAATTGATCGGATCTAAGCTCCGCCTTCACTGGCTCTGCGTCATGATGTGACGTGTCTTTTAAGGTTGTCTTGGAGCCAGTGTGCGAAAGCTCTCCAACCTCTCTCCACTAGCCGCCTGGCCGTCGCTCCTCAGTGAGAACTATCTGAGCAGCGTGCGTTGCGAGCCTTCTGTTGCAGCACCGAGTGTATCTGGTATTCAGGTAACCGCAGGCAAGCTGGGCATTTTGATGATTTGTTCACCATAAAGTTGGAAAGGTTATCGATGATGCTACCTGGGTAACCAGTCGGATAGCTCGGCCAACTGACGTCAATGGAGCTAACTAGGTCAATTGCGAGGATGCTGCTGATAACTCTGGGAAGTGGTGCTGCTGCAGTCGGTAGTGAATTTTAAATTCTTATAGCGAACTAGTACACACTTTACACAGAGTGCTTAAATGCATCAGTTAATGATCATAAGCACCTAACTTAAGGACTCTGTACGTTTTCACAAAATCTGGAAAATCATTTTGGGCTCCCTTAAGGCACCAGGTCATCATCTAAAGCGATGCTCTCCAACTTTTTGGGCCGTAAATAAAAATTTTGAGCTATCTAACTGAGAGTAATGTAAACAATACGTTGGGCATTACAGGGTTAAGCACCTATGCATCAATGCTTTGAACGACTAGACATTGTTGGCATGTGCTGTTAATAAATTTTTAAAGAATGTGCTCCAGGAGCTTGGTCTTACAGATCCTTGTCGTGACGGCAGTGTCTATTATATAGGACGCAGTAACGACGGTGGCCGCCAGACACAGCAGAACGGGCTTGACCGGGTGGCCTCCCGCCTGCTGACAGCTCTGGCAGAGCAAGGCGGTCCTGTAGAGCGGGCCCTGCAGCTGTTGCTGGAGCGCTGCTGGGTGAGCCCGTCATCCATCCTGCTGGCACCACTGGTGCGAGCACATCTGGTAAAGGACGACATACCAGGGGCCCTGAAAACATTCGAGGAGTATGCTCGTCGCTACCGGCTCACACCTCTCAAAGGGGAGCTGTCACGACATCTCATCAACAAAGAACTCTCAGAGGAACTGCAGAAAGGTCAGTGTGTTGCCTCTTTTATGTGTGCTTGCATCATACCTGTGTTTCGAAAAGCAGTGCAAGTCAGCATCTATTAGCTCAGTTTTGAACTTCCTAGTTAGTTTGACTACGTTCAAAGCTTAGGAGGGGGTGTTAGTGAAAGTGTATTGTTGCCAACTTGAACAATATTGTATAATTCTAAGTGGAGTGTATCCACAACAGAATATGAGCTCTATCAGTGATGATGGAACCTTGTTCGAACCAATAAGAAGTGCTATTAAACGGCCAGTAAGCACTGACCACCGCAAGAAAGGTAATTACACATTATTGTTCAACAGCTAATCTTAGTTGTCAGCTCAAATCTAGCTATTTTCAGGCAGTCTGAACAAAGATTAGCACTGGTGCAACCACTGAAATGTACAAATCACTTCTTCATAGACAAAAAGGCAGCAAGCTCTTTGAAAGCAATGTTCCCACCATCTTTTATCAGACCAACTGCTTTTTGATTTCGGACGTTATACAGTCGTCTGATTTTTCGGACCCCCCAGGGGCCACGAAAACGTCCAGAAAAGTCGGGCAGTCTGTAAAACTAAATATAGCTCTAAAGACCTGCCAGTACACTTATTAGGTGTATCCGTGCTCGTACTGTGGTAGGAGGTGGTGGGTGCAGGCGTGTATAATTAATAAGGAAAACTTAATAAAGGGAAAATGAGACAACCACCCAATTGTAGCAGTTGCTGCAAAGGGAACCATACGGGTGCCTCGAAAGAAAAGCCTAGCAGTTGAAGACAATTTGTCCTGGTCTGGGACTCGAACCTGGGACCACTGCCTTCTTGGGGCACCAGCTCTGCCACCTGAGCTAACCAGGTGGCTAGCAGATGGCAAGGCGAAGTCAAACTTGTCAACAACTCGAAGCAAAGGCAAGAGTTTGATGTAATAGTTCTGTGGAAACCCACAAGGTGGAGGGAAGTAATTAATAAAGGGAAAATGAGACATCCACCCAATCCTAGCATACGATTGGGTGGATGTCTCATTGCTTCACTGCAATACATCACGTATGCATCGCCCTGTAACAACCCTATATTGAGGCAAAGCTGACTTTTGGGAACTGGCATTATGGAACACGTCGGGCTTTCCAAGTTACGAAGCCATGGGCGAGGATTACAAAGCAGAGTTGGCGGCATTGTTAACAGCGGCGAATTGTTTCAATGAAACACATGGCGCCGAACAGCAAAAAGCTTGGTAGCGAACGTCGAAGAAGCCTAGGCCACTAGGCCTAGTGCTGCCGCGGTGGTGGCTACGGCTGCCAGCAGATCTGCATGCGAGAGCGCCACTTCGAGGTGGCGAGATAATCAAAATAGTTGCAGTGGTGGCTTCGATTAATGCCATTTCAGACCTGTGGTCCAGGAAGAATGTCCAGAAAATCGAATGGCGAAAGTTTTAAATATTCTTATACTTGACTGTATGGGCTACGTTGCAGTGCTATGAAGGTGTCCAAATTATCGGACATGTCTGAAAAATTGGGCTTCCAGAATATCAGTCATTCACTGTGCATGGTGGACATCAAGTTATGATGAGCAAAATTATTTTTTACATGGCAGATTTCATTGCTTTGAAGTTTATTACGTCAAACTGCATTGTGTACTGATGTATAGGGTGTGGGGTATTTCTTTTAATCGTTGCTCTTTCTTGCTCCTAGTGGTGGACATCAGCACAGAGGTCCATGGTGAGGCCAACACCCTGTTTGATTTGACAGCCTACTTCCTCGAGTGTGGTCACGTACGCCAGGCACAGAAGATCCTCGAGGTCAGTTAAACCGTGTCTGTAGAACTCACAGTGATACAGAGGCATGATCGCAAACGAGTGGGATGCACAATGACCCATGAGCTGTGAAGTCATGACACTGCTAGCGAGGCATACATTTGAGATGGCTGTATAGCCTAGCTGTTACAGGAAGTTGCACAACAGTTTGCGGGCAGTATGTAGTTGGTATGTAAGTAACTCAAAGAAAAGCGATCAATGAAGCCTAGATTGGAGCCCCAATGTGGGTGAGAGACCAGGGCGTCATTGAACATGCGCAGCCAAATGCTTTCGTCGGCGGTGAATTATTACTAAAAATAGCCAGCGACACAGCGCTGAAGCAGCTGTACGAGGACAGCAGGATGCACATTCTGCATCTGTAGAGAGGGAACAGAATATAAAAACATGGATCCATTGTAGCAGGCATTTTAGAAGTACCAAGCTCGTATGTAGTGAGGCATGTGAAGAGACTTGGATACAGCGAGGGAATTACACTGGCTATGCGAAAGGCACTTGCAAAGTCTTGGGGTAGATCTCAGGCAGTGGCAAACCAGACTTCTCGGACTTTCAAACTGTGTGAGAACTGCTTTACATAGCTTTGCATCCATTCATGTATCTCGTACTTGGATTTACATGACTTGTTAAAAACTATGTTAAAAACGAGACTAAGGAACATGTGTTTGTCATGTTTCTCTAGTCTAGTTCTGATCTTCGTGCAGTTTCCAAAAGTCCCTAGTATGTACCAGCAAACTTGCCTTAAAACCCCTTGTTTGGATTTGTGTACATATGTGAAGGCTTTTTTGCACTTGGCCTCCGTATGTGTCAGTTGACGCACGCGCACCATGTGCAGACTCCCGGGCTGCGAGCACGGCACGACCGGCTGAACCAGATCTGCGAGAACTTCTTGCGGCGAGGCATGGTGCGTATGGGAAATGACCTCGAAGAGGGCCAGGCCTGACACGACTGGTTCATGCAGGTGACACAGTTGGAGCAGCTCGTCACCATCACACGGAGCGTTTTTGATGTCAACAGAGACAGTCTGTACCAGTCCCTCTTCAGGGCGTACGGTGAGTCTGCGTGCCACGGCGAAATTTTGAACCTGCAGAATTGAAAGCTATGCAGAACCCTCAAGCTTTGATGCAGCAGGTGCTGCGCGTTCATGATATGCAATGACTCGTTCAATCTGTGGCAGTCTGGCTGCTGGTGATAGACAGTTTTAGCAGAGTGTCACTTAGGCTCCGCTCCATTCCTATTCTATGTGCTCGGGTGGCTGCGGAGAGCCGAATTAATTTCGTATTTTTAATGAATACGTCTCTGGGAGACGCTAGCGATGCGCAGTCGGCTTGGTTGCAAAACGACAATGAAGCCAAGTGGACCCTCCCTCACCCTCTGCTGATTTGAGTCTGTAGGGGAGTGAGGGAAGCGTATTTTGTTTTGCTGCTGGCGTAGCGTTGCGTGCACACACACTAGCGCTCCTACTGAACAGCTGTGTGCACATTCTTAGGGTATGCCGGTATGACCGTAGCACACTGTGAATGCTCTGCTAAAACTGTTAAACAGCAGTACCAGCTAGGAACTTGTTTAAGCATTGGTAAAGATGTGGCATACGACTGTATTTTCTAGCTTGCAACCTGCACCCACAATTACAACATCCCCGAGAGAAAGCAGATCTGCACATTACAACACACGGAATAAATGCATACAACAACGCTCAAATCTTTGTAAAAACAATCTCCATTTGCAGGTGCATCACTCATCCGTGTCGTATCTTTGGTTAAACAGCTGGGTTCCCCAGTGGCACTGATTATGTTCGGCTTTGGCTGTACTGCCATCGAGCATTGCTCATAATGATCCGTGTTACGGTTTACCGGCAACACTTGCGCTATTGGCTAACTGATAATACAGCCAAAACACAATATGGTGACCTTGAAAAAAAAGAATGGGCTAAGATAAGAATGGGATAAGGAAAGAAAAAGTTTAACCTGGATGTAATGAAATTGACAAATGCTCCAAAATTTTCGTTACGAAGAGGTTTTTGTTTTATGCAGTTTCAGCATGAAAATCCCCAAAAGAAGCGCACAAATTAAACAAAAGGGTAAATGGAGGTAGACCTCACCGAAAACAGGTTTATTTAGTAGGAAAAAACTGTTCCTTTGCTCTGTTGCTTATTCCTGAGGGACAGCAACACTGAACACTCATAAAACATCAAAGAACACAACGCTGCTCCATTATCATCTTGTGAGCCCACGACGCGGCACAAAACGCCAACGGAAATCCAGCACTTCCTTCGCAGAAGGCAAAGCACCTGATGAATCGACCTCGGAAGATCCATAATCATCACTGTGATAGCGGACACTTTCCACTGGTGCCTCATCAGACATCTCTTCGGCAGTGATGGCACAGTTGTCCAGGGCTGCTCCATTCGCGCACAGTGAAACCCAAGCTTCAGTGAGATTGGGTGGGCCTGCAGGTTCCTCATCTCCACTGCCAGTTTACACAACCTGAAATGCTTTTGTGATCCTCTCCTCTTTTGTGATTGTAGACTGAGATCTAAGTGGAATGGCAAATTTGGCAGCTGCATCCTTCTTTTTTTTTTTTTTTTCCCTCACGAAACAGCATGTTATTGACCATTTTGTCTGGAAGAGTCAATATCTTGTGTTTCTTTGTCGAGGCACTTGTCCTTGGAATGATACACCAAAGTGACTTGATGCATGGACTCAGGAGCTGACTCAAATGCGTGCACGGCATCAAAAATGAAGTGTGAACAGCACGATGGCAAAGCGGAGAGACGAAGAGACATCCTGACTCGCAAAACAGGGAAAGCTACAGTGACCTTTCTTCTAGTAGGGTTGCCTGGTGTAAGGTTAACGAAGGAAAGTGCAGAAACTTCTTCAGCAGCCAAGGAGTGCCACTGCCGGCGCACCTCCGGGAACCTGCAAGCAGCAGAAACGTTACTTAGAACAAGCGGCATGAAGAAGTTTGAAGGAAGGAGGAAAGTACGACACGGCCGCGGCAGCAAGAATAGCATTGCCAGCTTTGCCAGTTTTAGGGAAACGGGGTGCCTCAATGCGCACGCAGACATGTACAGACCGGCGTCGTCCGCGTTGTCGCTTCCTGCTCTGTGCGCCGGTAGCACTCTCCGCGCTCAGGAGATGCATGGAGCTGCTGCTCGCGCTAAAATAAGAAAATTTGGGGCAAAATCACGAGGTGGTTGCTGAGGGGAATCCATTATTTCAAGGGGGTCTCCCACTCTCACTTTGTGGACAGCAGGTGGCAGCAGGTGGACATAATGCACACCGCGGTTGTGAATCTAAAGCTTCCGCAAAAGCAACTGCAGATTTCTTACTCTTTCAACACGCCTAACACTTGACATGCTGTTTGGAGGTATAAATAGCTGTTTTATTTTTCACAGCCTACTTTCTACAATGTTGATTTCTTATAGTGACAAATTTGGTTTCAGAGCTACAAAGTTATGTTCAGCAGCTTTCCTTTTTTTACGGCAGTCACAATATAACGATGATTGGATATAAAGATAGGATTTTTCATTCTTTTTGATATCATTATAAACGGGCTGAACTGTACACACAAGAGTATGGTATGTACAGCTAAACCTTATTACGACGAAACAGCACTCGACACAAAAATATTTGTCTTAAACAGCGAACTCCCGTTAATTCAACCTTTGCAAGACTGCAAGATTTGGTTGAATTAACATATGGTGGCAAAATGAACTTATTAAAATATTTATTATTGCTCACAGTAGTTTGTAAGGCCTTTCTGCTTCTTGCTCTTTCAACGTGACACAACTGGCCTGCTGCAACTAGTGCTGACGTGTTTAAACACTGCCTCAGCGTTGAACTGAAAACAAAAATAGTTTTGAAAATTCTGAAAAGAAGAGTAAGGTAAAAGTGAAGAAAAACGGATTCATTCCTCGGGAGGCAGTAGCGCTGAATGCTGAATGTTTTGCGTTTTCAAGCCTTAGTAACTATTTCGGCGCATGGGGAGACGCCGGCGGTGGTTGAATTGACCGAAGTCGCATGCTTTTGCATTCGCACTAAAAAAAAGTATTTCTTCCATAACCAATGTATGGTTGCTAGCCAGTACTTTATAGTGTATTCAAATTAAGCGAAAATCCGAGTTAACTGAGGTTGAGAGTCGACAGCATCTGATATTTACAAGCATAAAATTGTTTACATGCGTATACCGAGAAGATAATTGCGATATTTCTTATAGCCCTGTTTGTTATATCAGGATGTGACTGTAAAGCCTGTTTTGGGACATGCAGACGCAGCAGGGGATGCCGACCGTGCCCTGGAAGCCTGGGCCCAGATGCAGGAGGAGAATGAGCAGCCCAGCGAGCGTACGCTACGCCTGCTGGCCGCCTTGCTGCAGCGCCTTGGCCGCCCTGTACCCTTCACCGTGCCCACCGTGGAAGCGGGCGCGAAGCAGGACAATTTTGACACTTTACTTACCTCGGACCCGGATGCAGCGTTGGACCTCTGGCACAGGTGCGGCCCTGTTTTACAAGCCTACTCATGCATGCTTTGGTCTGAATGGGCTGCTCTGTTGCTTTGCCGCAACACAAGCATGCCACTTTACAACAGGTTCTGCTGGCAGCAGCTGCATGTGAGGTGTTACACTGTGTCTGCCATTGGGGTGATAGTTCTGTGCCAGATCTTCAGGCCCTTTATCATACTTACTCTAAGCACAGCTGCAATTGTAATGTGAGAAGCAACTCTTAAAGCGAAGCTTTCTTTGCCTACTTCCCCGGGTTTCGGTGTTTGCTGTGTCACCGAGAACAAGGTCTTGCTCAATAAAAAAAAATACTGTTTGTCCAATTGTGGGTTTCGAACTCAAGTCCCTTGTAGCATCAACCTGATGCTTTACTCGTGCCGTTTCATTTTGCCTAATCGCCAAAACTTCGCTTACAACAGTTCTCACTGTGCTTGGGATCTTCATCACTTTTTGTTATGTTTGTGGGAAAATACAATTCTTTGAAATAATGTTAAAAATACAATTTTAATGCAATGCTGATGGCAGAAAGGCCACATTTCTCAATGACTGAGTTGCGGTGCAAGCACGGCTGCTTGAGAGTAGCAGGGGCAGCATCCACTTTAGCTGACCTTTACACTGAGGTCATTGACTTTAGTTGAGGGCGCCTTCTAGATTGGCTCACTGTGAGCTACCCCCAACCTTCGTGCAGAGGAGATAAAAATCATTAACACTCTTCTGTGTACTGGGAAGCTATCAGCAAGCACATATTGTTTATTTTCTTGCAATGACATGGCATCGCATCTCTTGCAGACTTTGCAGTAGTGCACTTGTGAAAAAAAAAAAAAAAAGCCTTCTGACACTGCTTATTAAAGCTGCGTTGCAAATGTCAAGCAGATGCACTCCACTGTGAGTTGATGACTCAGTACTACAGCAGAAAGTGACCACGTGCCTGTAAGAGACAAGGTGGCCAAACAGGGGCAGTAAAGCAGTGGGATCGATTGCACTTCTGCAAACCACAGGTGTCCACACCTGGCACTGCTAATACACTGTGACGTGGCACAACAGAAATCCTAGTTGCACGAGCTCACGCTAAACCATCTTGGATATAAGGCACTGCAACATGAAGGAAGCTTCTGGGATGCTAAAGAAGCAGCTCGCTACAGCCAGCTTCTTTACATCTTAGGTTTTCAGAAGGGTATGCGAATATTCGATAATTTCGAATACCAGCGAATGTGCTTTGGCTCAAATTTCAGTGTTTGGAATTTTCAGATTATTCAGGATGAGCTAATATCAGTACAAAAGCATACAACCCACACTTTCGGTGAGCAAGTAAGTTTGCCACTGACACAACTCATAGCCAAGACAAAGTCTCCGTAGGGCCACAGTTCCGTCCACCGGTTTCTCGATTGGTGAATTTTTAGATCCCGCAAGGCGTATTGCTCAATATTTTGCATCAGTTTGGCCATGGTAGCCTCCGTTCAGTGTGGCAGAATCATAGTTCGGCATGCTCACTCGCAAGTACAATGACTCATACTTGCTTCAAACTCATTTCACAGACGTGAGATAGAGCGTTAGTGGGTGACAGGAGATGTGAATGGACACGGCTATGGACTCGAATGAGTGCAGTTGAATCTTAGTAGACGTAAAAACCGAGTGAGTGGCAGTTGTCATGAGAATGGATCAAAGCCAGTGACAGTGAGTATGATTGGACATGAGTGACTGTCGACGAGTGTGAGTGCACATGAGTATGTATGTGAGAGAGCATGATTGGATGCTGGCAAATGTGAACGAAAGTGGCTGGGATTGCAAGCGAGTGTTGATGAGTTTGAATGGGCATAAGTAGGAACGTGAGTAAATGCCATCCATTCTGAGTACACGTGAGAGTGAGTGAGTGCATGAGCCTGCAGAAAAACATTGGTGAGTGAATATGAGCAAATGCAGGCTTATACTGCCTACCTATGGACAAAGTTTAGTGTGCTTGTCTGTACACTACCATGTCCAGCAAAAAAAAAAAGTGAGAGCGAGAGAGAGAATGAAGATGCTTGCTTGCATTATTCTGCAGGGGCCAAGTGTCCGGCAGTCAGAAGGGCTCCCAGTTGTTGCAGGCGCTTACTCGACAGGGCCGCACCCGGGAGGCCCTCCGGATTTTAGATCAGCTTCTGCAGACTTCTCAGCCAGCTGCCATCTCTGCCCGAGCCCTGCGACCCCTGCTCCAGCAGCTGGCCAGTCTGGGCGAGGTGGAGTCCCTGACCAACCTGCGCTCGCAGCTGCCTGAACGTCTGCTGCGGCAGCTGTCCTATGACAACCTGCTCTGCAATGCATATGTCCACAGGTCAGGTCGAATTGGGGGGCACGATTAAGCAAATTGCCACTGACATACAGCCATCGTGCCGAGAGCTGCCTTGTAACTTGATCATGGTAGTAAAACAAGGTTGTTTGATTTTTTTTATAAGTACAGTCGACTCCTGTTACTTGGATCATTGCGAGACCGCAAGTTTTGGTTGTATTATCTGAAAGCTCCTATTAACAAATGGCGGCACAATGAACGGATTCAAATCTGTTTTATTGCTTGTAGTAGTCTGTCATCGTTGACAGACTATTTCAATGCAATATTACAATAACTATACAAGTCTTCGCTGGCCAGTGGCCCACAGACCACGACATTATTCGCCGTGGCGACAAAAATTGTGAAAAGAGACATTGCCCAGGGCACAACGCAAGCCGTCGTCATCACTGCAGAGCAGATTGCTGCAGTCACTGTAGTCACTGTAGTCATCGAGGGAACCGGTAGCACTGTCTGCTGACGTTCCTGCTGAATTTCTTGTATTTACAAGTTTTTCATAGCCACTGCGCATTAGGGAGAGCCACTGTGGCCGACTTAATTAACCAGTGTGACATGCTTTTGCGTTCGAACTAAACAAGTGTATATGATTTCTCTCTGAGACTTTCCAGCACGTAACTGAGGTTGAATTAATGGGAGTCAACTGCACTGTCTAATGTGATACTGCCACAACCAAGCCCCGAATGCGTACCAGTTTTTCTTGGCATCCAATGCTGCGACGTTCCTTTGTTGTTGAAGTCATAGAGTTTCTTAGAAAAATCAGTATACTAATAGACAATTTTTTGTGGCTATGAAGGGAAAGCTACAGGGACAGAGCTTCTGCACATGTGTTACCCTGCCAAAGTCCACCAGCATTTGACAGTGCTTGGTTGCTCGAAACAGACGGTGAATCGACACAGCTTCTATGTGTGACGGTTTCGCGTTTGCCTAAACGTGGAAGAGAAAAGCCACAAACACAACATAAGTAAAATTTTACATTCAGTGGTGTGTTTTCTTATTGGACTGTTGCTAATAAGGTGTTTGTGCTTTCTTTTCCCCAGGTTAAACTAACACGGATGAAAACGCTGGACTCTTCAGAAGCGCGCTCACTTGTGCGCACTTTGCCGTCGTAGCTTTGCCTTCATAGCCACAGTAACTTGTCCGCGAGTATAGAGGAAACTCTGGCGCTAGTTTGTATGAGAGCTGCAATCATGGTGGTTCAGCCCACACAGAAATGGTACATAGATTTGCCTAGCGTTTGTCCTTCTGGATTGAAATGGCTTTGTGGCTTCGCAAATTGATAAATCTTAACAAAATATTACATTACAAATGCAACAATTCGGAATGATTATGCTGCACACAAGGACTAATTGCCTTGCTTTGTCTAAAATAGTGTGAGTACGTGGATATTTGTAACGATAAAATGCAATAAGTAATGTCACAAGAACATTTTAAACCATGAATACAAAGACTAGACATACCTGTATACTAAACTAACCATCATATCACGTGGTAGCTGAATTGTCGCAGCACCAGACGCATGGGAAGCTCTATGGGTTCATAAACTGGACATCCATGTGTCATGTCTGTACAGTTTCCACGTCAGTCAATATAGCAGGCATCTGTTTACATTGTCATCACTGGAGGCATCATTGTCACAGCTGTGTCAAACCTTGTCATGATGTGTCAAGTTTGTTGTGATAACTGTAATACTAGAACCATACAGTGGGCATCCCCGCTCGAGTAGACAAGGTTGGAGTATGGTGACTAGGTTGGCTGGCTGTGCTCACCATGGTTTTGTGCCTTGTTGGACCTGTACCACGTGCGTGTGTTGCAGGTGTCTGCCTCATGACCACTGCTAGCCTTTTAGCTGTTGTCAGGCTTGCCTCATGTAAGTGGCACAAGCCTATTCTGACGTTAGGGAGTTCAGTATAGCATGTCCATAATCTGCCTGAGTGGCTTCAGTATATATAATAGAGGTGTGCAAATACTTAGATGACACCAAATCGAATTGAATAGTGAATTTTCGAATATTTCAATTCGTGAATCGTGTGTCTACTATTCGATATATTGGGTGTGGACGCCCACGCAGTGCCACCTGTCGCATGGGCCATGGATCCCCTCCTGGTCGATGCCGCACAAACAGAGCACCCAGTGCGCCGTGGACCCATTGCGCTCCGTCGGCTGGGGCCACCTAGAGTTGGCCCTGAGTTGACAGGACTGATCGAAATGATAATGTGACGCAGACCGGGTGAACGATACGGACATGGGGTAACAAGCATAGCGCAAGCTTGGTGTGACTCTCCAAATTTCAGATTCTTTGACGGCGAATCTGACAATGAAACAGCATGAACGGCACATGCTGTTTACCGTCGGCGCCGGCTAGACGCAAGCTAGTGATTGAGTCACATGATGCATAGTCCTTTCGTCTGTCGCACAGATTGACCTTAAGATAACCCAACTGTTGTAAAGTTGGTTTAGCCCTTCTGTATTTTAACAACTCGAAAGGAAAACTTTCTGTGCAAAAAATAAAAGATTGCTGCAAAACACAGGTCCACTAGTAAACTGAGAACCTTATTAATATTCAGTACTACAGAATGTCACTAATTCATTAGTCTCAGGAGGGGGGAGTGGGGGGAAACTATTCTATTGAACAGCAATTCTGCTGATAAACAAAATGTATTTTCGAGACTTTCATGCACAGAACCGAGCTGTAATCAGTGCTGGCACACTAATTTGGTGTTCCCTTACATCAGAGTAGACCCTACTGCATATCTTGATTTCTACGTACCCAAGTTACTAATAGTTTGCAACACACTTTTTATTCAGTGCTAGGAGACTCCAGAGAATGTGCAGCATTACTTTCTTGCTTAACATTTCTAAGCATTAAATATTACGAAAAATTCTCCAATATTCGATATTCAACCATTTTTTTTTTGTCTTGATTTGATTCGATGTTCAGTATGAAATTCACTATTCGGTATTTGCACACCTATAATATATAAGGTTTTAAATGCATGTACTTCACAACGCCAAACCGTGAATGTAACTGCGTGCTCATTATATGACTGTATCCACTCATCCGCATTCCTCGTTCTGCTACTGCAGTGGACGAGCAGGTGACCTGTTGTCACAACTGGAGAATGCGCCGGGCGAGTGGGTGTCTGGTGGACGCTGTCCATTCGGCGGTCTCGTGGGGCTCCTCACACGCCACCCCGAGATGGCCGACCGGGTGGAGGCGTTGGGCCGCACCTACGGCACGGAGCACGACTGCTGGACCCCCCTGAATGCTCTGTGGTCCCATCGGGTGCTTCAGCAGGACTACGCAGGGGCGGACCAATTGCTCAAGGTACTTGTCCTGCTGGCAATGAGGGCACTTGTTAGGAAGAAGACAAGGTTGCGACCTCTAGTAAAGACCCTTTTGGTAATTGTAAAGCTAGCTTTTCCGCAAAGCAGTTTGGCCGACTAATGGTGGCATGGTCATATTTGCAAACAGCATGTACAAGTGTAGTTAGCTTGTATTATGAAACAGAAAATGTAGCTGTGTCTCTCGTGATGAAACCACACACAAGAGACAAGCCCCGACATGTGCGACAAGCACGTGGTCTTCATTTGACCAATGACCAGGCGACCAGGGCCTGTGTGTAGTGCAAAGAAGTGTACTTGGGAATAATGAAAAGGGTCTATAATGTTGCTCTCGGTGACAAATTGGGGCCGGCATTGTTTCGTGAACAGTGCACGTGGCAGTCAATAACCCACTCCCACCTGCATATTTTACGCTCCTTCCCGTGCAGTGCATGGTCAAGTCGTGGTGCATTCAGCGATTGGTATTTCACCAATAAGTGGCAGTGGGGTCCTGGAAAAGACCTGGGAAAGTTACTTAATATAAAATGAGTGTGGTGTGGAAAATAAAGACTCGGATAACACTATGATGGTGACTTTCAACAGTGTTTATTCGCAATGTACAAGTCACATAAGCACAGGTGTGTGTTTAAGAAGAAAGAATGAAAAACAGTCTAAGGTATCAGATTGACTGAGTCAGACGAAGACAAGACAAATACCGTATTTACTCGCATAATGATCGCACTCACGTAATGATCGCACCCCTGAATTTTGTCGTCAAAATTCGATTTTTTTTATTTCCCGTGTAATGATCGCACCCTGAACTTGCCGCAGCGATATGTCGTGTGCCAAGTCTAGCTAATAATGATCGCGCTTACCATCTGTCGAATGCTACACAGACTCGTCTGCACGCACCAAACGTGCTTAAGTAGATGCCTCATTTCATTACTTGCATCACTTTCCGCACTTCCATGGCAAAAAGAGGTACAACCAAACTTGCCTTTATTATGGGTAGGCTTTATGATGGTTATAGTTAACAAAAACAAAAAAGGTGCCTTTTGATTCTTTTCATCTGCACTCGTGAGCACGCAACAAATCGCACACGGCAATGATAGTAGCCACGTTTACACCGATACGTTAGAAGTGTACCTTATCCATACGCTGACGCTTGTAACACAGCTAAGATATTCGCCCACCCTTAGCGGAAACGTGCCGTGTTGGGATAGTAGTGAAAACAGATGCCGCAGTTTCCGCAGCACGCCGGCCATGGGTTTCTGTCACTGGCAGCTAAGCGCGCCCATCTGTTTCTGTCCCCTCAAAGTGGACATGGCTACGTTATTGCCGCAAACTTGCTGATATTAACGATATTATTCATCACTGACACGGAAGAAACTGTTTCAATGCACGTAATGTACTCACGAGAAGAAGAAAAAAAAAAAGATCGCGTTCGGCGCGTTTGGCTTGCTCCACCGGCCGCCATTTTTGTTTTGGTGTACCGCACCCGCATTCCGCAGCAAACGCGGGACGAAAAAATTTTTTTTTCGCGGGAAATTTAACTCGCGTAATGATCGCACCCCTGAATTTGCGTCAATTTTTTCTGACAAAAAAGTGCGATCATTATGCGAGTAAATACGGTATAGCATGGACGCCAACTGCCCACTAATCTTCAATTAGAGATGCACACGCATATTTATGTGCATGCAGCTTACACCGTCGCTATGTGTGACCGGCTAGATCATTTCCAGATACTGTCGATTTGAATTGTGCAGAAGTTCCACCTGAATTAAGAAGCTTTACAATTGATTCGGTATATGGTCAGCCAATTAAAATTTTCTGATTGGTTTTATTTATTTGAACCTAGCAATTAGTAGCTTATCATTGTCACTTGCTGCAGTTTTGTACTTTGTTGTGATTTTGTAACTGCTCCTATCCATAATGCCTCTGGCCCTGAGGGTATCATGGATAAATATGTAAAGATTGTGCAGATACCATTGATGATGATGTTAATGTAAGCAAATAGCATATATTTGCTGCAGTGAGAATATTTATGTTGCATTTGTTGTTTTTTGTTGTTTCATTAGGTTATTCTGCAGATAACAGAGCCATTAACCTGCACATATACCGGGTGTCCCAGCTAACTTGAACCAAGGGTTTAAAAATGAAATATTGGGGTCAGGAGAGTGAAACTACCTGCATATTGGTGACAGGCATTTGGCGCACCACAGGAAATTTTTTGTATCGCAATTACTTAACTAGTAATTAAGATAATTTTTTTAAAATTTTTAATATTGACTTTAGACACTAAGTGTGATTCGCAAAGTTGGAGAGCACTTTCAGAAACCCCCATTCCATTATTCGCCATAAAGAAAACCTTACGTGTACCTCTTTTTTCGAGCTCGAAAGAAAGCCCGCGAAATACAAAAAAAACCACGTGACGAGCGCATTTGCGCGCCGCGATCGTGCTGCTCTCAACCGTGCTTTCAGTGAACGAAATCAGCTCCGGTATTCATTCGGCGGCCCCGTTGCAGCGGCAGGCCGATATCTTGGCGGGGGTTTTTCGTCCGCGTCAGCTAGTTGGCACCCGGCGACGACGACTTAGTCCCAATCTGATAAGATACTGAGATGGCGAGTCTGCTTTGTCACTCAGAAGCAAAAGAGAAATACAGGGAATAATGTTTCGCCGCGAGGTGTTGGCGGCTGTGTGTTGCAGTTTCCTAATGAGGATTTTGAAAGCTGGAAGCAGCGGTGAAGCACAGTTTGTCGTGTGCTCTTCTTATGCCACTCTCATGCGAGACTGAATCTTTGGTGTAGTGATTACTAGCACTGCAGACATGCCGTTTACAAATGAAGAGAAAGCAGACATGGTTCTGGCTCTAGGTGCATGTCATGGGAACAGAAGGCGCGCTGCAGACCTTATGCAACAATGGCACCCAGGCAGGCGGCCAAGTTCAGTAACGATCCTGCGTGCCTTCGAGACGCTGCGACGGATGGGCAGTTTTACGTCCACACGACACAGAGCACCTGTTTTTGACGAGGACTTCGAGACGCATATTTTATCGCTGTTCGCTCTGGAACCCCAAGCAAGCGTGCGCAGCGTGAGCGAGGATACCGGAGTCTCCAGGTCATCAGTTTGGCGAATACTGCGCAAACACCGCCTGCATCCGTACCACGTACAGCTTCATCAAAATCTGTTGCCACGGGACTTCCAAAACAGGACCGATTTTGCTAATTGGATTCTGATAAAGATGCAGGACGACCCGGATTTTTTGAACAAAGTGATATGGAGTGACGAAGCTAGTTTTTCGCGCAATTCACAGGTGAACCTGCACAATGCTCATTACTGGAGCGATTCAAATCCCTACTGGGTTTTACAGACGCAGCACCAGTACCAGTGGTCATTTAGTGTTTGGTGTGGACTTTTCGACGGTAGTTTGATCGGGCCTGTGTTTTTCGACCAGACGCTGACAGCAGATCGCTACACCAATGATATCCTCAGAGGACCCGTTGACGACTTCCTTTCGGATCTACCGCTCGCCAGGGCCACAAATGTGTGGTTTCAACACGATGGCGCCCCCGCGCACAGCAGCGCCAAGGCTCGGACCTGGCTCGACGCAGCGTTCCCGCAGAAATGGATAGGACGACTAGGTCCCGTGAACTGGCCAGCCAGGTCTCCTGATATGACACCTCTGGACTACTTTTTGTGGGGTCATATCAAGGACAAGGTGTACAGCACACCAACTTCCACACCGCAAGACCTTAAAGACAAAATAACGGAAGTCTGTTTAAACATGCCTGAGGCTGTCATACGAAATGCAACGGCTGATTTGGTTACAAGATGCCAGAGCTGTATCGTCGCACAAGGTGACCTATTCGAGCACTTTTTATAATTGGTAAGAAACCGAAATGAAATGGAGTCAGGACAACCGCATGCCACGGCTGTCATCGCCGCACAGCCAAGCCATAAACCGCCACTTTTATTTTCTTTGCAACTGGCAAATAAAACTCCTCTCATTTGAAAACTTCGAGCTTGGCAGTCTTTATCGCGACTGCAAAGCGCAGCGCACTCGCTGCAATTTACACCGTCACGCGCGAACTGGCTGACACGGCCGAAGAAACCACCACCAAGATATCGGCCTGCCTCTGAAACGGGGCCGCCGAATGAATACCGGAGCTGATTTCGTTCACTGAAAGCACGGTTGAGAGCAGCACGATCGCGGCGCGCGAATGCGCTCGTCACGTGGTTTTTTTTGTATTTCGCGAGCTTTCTTTCGAGCTCGAAAAAAGAGGTACACGTAAGGTTTTCTTTATGGCGAATAATGGAATGGGGGTTTCTGAAAGTGCTCTCCAACTTTGCGAATCACACTTAGTGTCTAAAGTCAATATTAAAAATTTTAAAAAAATTATCTTAATTACTAGTTAAGTAATTGCAATACAAAAAATTTCCTGTGGTGCGCCAAATGCCTGTCACCAATATGCAGGTAGTTTCACTCTCCTGACCCCAATATTTCATTTTTAAACCCTTGGTTCAAGTTAGCTGGGACACCCGGTATAGCATTAGCGTAGGTGGACAGCAAGGGCATCTTGGAGAGCTATGTAGTTGGCATCCGACGATGAATGTGCCAAAGAGTTTGAGTTTCGAGTGCACAAGCCCGATGTGTTGATCACTAACCTCCAGCCACCAATCCGTGGCCCCCAACTGCCGACCAAGAAGAAAATCGAAAGAGCAATAAAGCAATTAACTTACTACAGTCAAATCATGACAATTTATGGTTGATTTAATAAAATAAATCATGAACTGCGACGATTTCACTGTGTGGTGCATGCCAGCCATAGCTGCTGAAATGCAGAGATTCCTTGCTGAAACTAGAGTCTGCTGGTTGTTGCGTTTCTCGCAGGAGTTTCCACAGCTGGGTCCACAGCTCCTGTTTGTGCCAGTGATGCACGAGTCCAGGGACAAAAAAGATGTGAGAACTCGTCCACCACTTTATCCCATTCAAGCTTTGTGTGCACAATTGTACATGCCTGAGGCAGTGCCTCAGAAGCAAGAACACTCCTTTAAGCAACAAGTTTCAAAATATGTAGCGTTCATCTTGAAGCACTTCCAATTAGACCTGTCTATTCAAGTACATTCAAGGTCTATTCAAGTACATGTAAAACACAAAAACGCTTTTCTGCGATAACCCTTGGCCCAGTTTTAATGAAGTTTGTTGCATTTGAGAGAGAAAGTTGAATTCTAGTGACTGTTGGAAGCAGATTTTGGATTTAGGTCCTGAATTTTGTTGAAAGAATTTTCAAAAATATGAAAATTAAAAAAAATGGAAGCACAAAGTTTACAAATTAATAGCTTTCCATCAAGAACAGGTAGCGAAATTCTGTAAATGGCTTTCATTAGATTAATAAAAGCAGACAAATTCAGTGTGTCAATTTATATACTATTACATGAATTTGTTAGGTTGTTTACAGAGGTTCCGCAAAAGCTGTATTTTCATATGACTAAATTTTTTGGGATTCATGTGTAACATATCAATTTTGTCAGCTTTAGATGTGCTATTATATGCAATTCACAGAACTGTGATGTCATTTTTCATTGCTGAGTTACGAAGTTGTAAACTTTATAGTTTCTGTTTCTGAAAATGTGTGATTTTTGCCAATTTTTAGTAAAATATTTGACAATAGATCAAAAATTAGAAATGAACAGTCACTAGATTTTAAGTTTTTCTTTTAAATGCAACAAACATCGTCAAGTTCGATGGAGTGGTTGCCGTGAAAAACGAATTCTCCTTTTACATGTATTTAGATAGGAGCACCCGAGCTAAACCTTCCTCTTAAGCACAAAACTCTTGTAATTCAAGTCCATTATGAGCTAGAACACTGAAACTTTCACGCTCTGTGGGCAATATAAGTAGAAATATTGTGGGCATTTATAAGCTACACTTTGTCATCTGTACATGATCATCAACATGTGGGGTTCATATGGCGTTCTTCTTCATCATCGCTTGTGGGGCTCGCTCTTGTGTGATCCGTGCTTTGGGCATGGTCGGTTCGCCGCATCTCCGACGCGTAATAAACGTCGGGATAACTGCTGCATCACAATATGAGTACTTAAGTTAGCATAACATTCTAAAAAAATTTCTATACTTCTCAGCAAACATTTTTTCACAATTTATATGACATATCTTGCCATAAGTTTATTCAAAAATTAGATATTTGGAAATTGCATTTTTTTAGCTTTATATTGACGTATACGTTTTGTTGTAACTATGGTGTATATATTGTTACCAAGCGCATCCACAGAGAAAGCTTAAGACAGTAGAGAAGGCTTCGACGCTTCCTAATGTTGTGTACACTGGCCTCCATCTTTTATGCCAGCGAATGCTTTGTAAATATGCTGTAAATATATTTAAACCTGTTTTATTTCCATAACAATATTAGTCAATAAAATGTCATCACCGAAGCATTAAAGGAGAGCCTTTTATTCATGCTGAAGAAAGAGTTAAGAGGAGGTCATTACAGTATATCACATGCACTCTGAAGAACTGTACAATGGAAAACATCCAAGTTCGAATGCCGTGCAAAGGCTTGTAACCTTGGCTGGGCTGCTTAAATATTGTGAAAGAGTACAGAATGCCAGTGCTTAGTTTGTTTTTGAAACTTGTGTACTTGTGCGCTGCTAGGTAATAGACATAAGGACTTTAGTGATCTCATGAGACTCATGTGATCTCAGTGATCTCATGTCAAGCACTTTTTCAAAAAATTTCAATTATATTCTGGGGTTTTACATGCCAAAACCATGATCCAATTACGAGGCACGCCGGAGTGTGGTACTTTGGATTAATTTTTACCATCTGGGGTTCTTTAGCATGCACCCATTGCACGGTATGCGAGCGTTTTTTTTTTTACGTTTCGCACCCATCGAAATGTGACCACTGCGGCCGGGATTTGATCTCGTGGCTTTGTACTTAGCAGCACCACATCATAGCCACTAAGCCGTCACGGCAGGTTCGCACGTTTCAGGACAATTCGTAAATCGTGCTTAAGGTGCAGCTGGACAAAAGCTGATCTAATTAAATTTATTTTGATTGAATAGATTTTATTTCACAGCGGGCATGGGTTTAGAAAAACATGTCAATAAATGGTAGTGAGGTTGTCTGCTCTTGAAGTGCCCAGTAGCATACCTGCCAACTTTTCGAAGTTTCTGCAAAGTTTGCAGATTCGGGCTTCTTCTTCAAATTTACAAATGGCTTGTCTGGCTTTCCTAAAGGTGTATTCTACTTGTAAAGTACTTTTGCTCCTCACTCTTGCCAGAGTCACTGAGTGGTCCCTGCTTCTAGCAAGTTTATTCACGCAAGTTCCTGAAGCAGGTCAAATCGGAAACTTCAAAATTTCTATGTTCACAGCATGGCTGGTAAAAAAGTATTAGTGTAGCATGCAACACTGCTATTTTCTTTTAAACTTTACCTTTTAAATGCAATCGTAAGGCTTCGTTGTCAGCTGCAACCTTTCTGTGTGCTCCGATATTGCATAGCACGGCGTTGAGCTCCTTTGTGTTTCAGGAACGCATGGCTCGCTACCTGGCAGATACATTGGCTGCTCATGGCAGCTCCCCAAGGAGCCAGGCCGTTGCACAGAGCAATTTGATCCGTGTTCTCGGTGAGTGATCTGTACAGCGCTTCCCTGTTGGTGGCAGGCTTGAAAGATGTGGCCTTGCACGCTGATCGTTTTGTCTTTTGGATAGCTAAAAACCAGCACTGGCTTAGTTTAGTCTAGTGAAGTATTCTTTCCCAGATTTCAAGATGAGTAGACAACCTGCCCTCAAGTGGTAGCCGAGCCGAACCCACATCCTACTTTTAACATTCCCATCCTTTAACCGCGCACATTTTGTAGTAATATGATCCGCATGACGCTTGCAGTTAACGGGATCTTCCACGTCCACTGCCATGGCTACTGACAGGCGCTAACTAGCACTTCTAGGACTGATCTTGTAAATGTACCCAAATATTCAGGAAAGTGAGTGGTAAGATGGCTGCTGCAGTAGCCTAATTAGTAGAGCGTGGCACCCATAATGCGAAAGATGTGTGTTCAGCGCCCACATGTGGCAAGTTGTTTTAGTTTCTTTAGTTTAGCATGAAATGTGTTTTATGTAAAGCTCTATAGAAAATATGTGCCATGTACATGCATCACGAAACCACCATCACACAAATCCATGAGATGACGATGCTTTGCCATTTTATGCCTACCTTATGGTTAAGAAAATAGGCATAGAAAGGATAGGAAGGTTCAATTTGTTAACGGAAATGTGCTCTTTATGAGATATATTTGTTTCAGTGAGGATATTTAGGTATCATTTGCTTTATCACTGAGTAATTTTGTAGACAGCTTGGCTGGCAGCTTGGACACCTATGAAAGTAGTTAAGATTGCAGTGCTTGGAAGTGTCTTGCAGTCATACTTTGCCATTTTGTGCCTGCCTAATAGGAAGGTTTGCTTTATTAAAAGAATTGTGCCCTTGATGACGTGTATATGTTCCAATGAGGATATATAGGTATAATTTGTTTCATCACTGAATAATTTTGTAGAAGAGATGGCCAGCAGCCTGGATATTTATAAGAGTAGTAAATATTGTAGTGCATGGAAGTAGTAAATATATCAGTGCCTGGGCATCGGCATTCCTCACACTTTTTTGAACGTAAATGGTCACCGCTTAGTGGAACTGCAGCCGCTCAATTTTGAACATGTGTATGGGTGGATGCGCGCAATGCTCTAATGATGCAGTTACGCCGCATACGCGCTCGCCATAAGGTCGAATATGCCTGCGATGCCTGGTAGCCTCCGGAATTGTGTTTATGCTGCATGGCAGCACAGCTCTCGAGTGCTTGCTATCGCCATGATTGCTTCACCCTTCTAGCAAAATTGTAATTATTAAAAGACTGCATATTTATGGGACTTGTATTTGTCAATGTATAGCGAAGTTGCCACTGCCTCCTAGAATGCATGTTTTACTTTCATTTTGTGGACCAATTCCTCTGAAAGAGGGATCAACCAATTGTTCATTTTATCCACTTTTATTTCCCCTTGTTTATTATTATTCCTACATTTCAATTAAACATAACAGTTAATTTTCCTATGTTATGTTATGATTTTAGGTGCAATATTACAGATTATTGCAATAAGAGGGCTTACAGTGTTCAACTGACAGCATGGCCTCCGGTTGTGAGCAACATGCTACATCACTTGAAAGGGCATTCATCAGAACGTAGCGTAAAGATTCACTTTCTTTGCAAGTCTTGTGGCACAAGTGCCACGAGGCGCTTGTGCCAGAAGAAATTCAGGTGCTTCTGCCAGAATTTACGTTTCGGCAGAATGTGAATTTGCACCGTCATGGTGTACCTTGCACTCCTCACACCAAAATTTCAACAAACTCTATGTGTCTGTGTATATCAGCGTTGCAGGGTAGCGTGGATGAGGCCCTCAAGCTGCTGCAGGCGGCCGACGAGTCGAGCATATCCCCATGGGCATTGGTTACGCTGCGGGATGCCTTGGAGGCCGCCGGCAAGCCTGTGCCGTTCCAGGTGCCTCAGTCACGGCAGCAGGTATGTTAGGCCTCAGTTGGTTCCCCCCTCCCTGAAACGCCATTCCTTGAAACCTGAGGCATGCATTTGAATGAGTGTGGCGCCTTTCGTAAAACGTGTCCACCACTGAAAGTTTTGACAAGTGAAGGACTTTACATGAACAGTTATTTACCTGCGTTATATTTTGTGGCCTCTAGTTCACTTGTGTATTTTCTTCTAAATGTAATGATTTTTGTTTTCCGCCTATTTTATGTACCGAAGTGTTGCTGTAAGTGCCTACGTCTTAGTACCTGTAACTATCTCTTTTTTGTGTGTCTTTGTGCATTGTGTCATTTTGGGGGTGAATTGAATTGGCACCTTGTCGCACTTTTTTGCCTTTTCGCCACTCCCCTAGGTACCTGTACAATTTTTTTTTATTGTTGCCTGACATAAGCTTATTATACTTCAACTAACACACATTCAATTTTCACAGCTGAAATGATAAATGTAGTGCCATTGATTATCCACTGGCCAGTTTTTCATGGCAAGAGAGAGAGATAGTGATGCTTATTTTATTCTCATATGGAAAAAAGAAATATTGAATCTGAGCCACAGTGGACTGGGTGTTGCTCGCTATCAGTGTCGGAAGCTGCCTTATCACAGTTAATATCTATGCACTATCTATGATTGCATTTGAAGGGGCACATTTCTTAAATGTCTTGCAGACCGCAGTAGCCAAGGAAACTTGTGGAGTGGGCCTAAAGCTACTGCAGCTTTGACAGCTGCAGTGATGCATGTATTGGATGGGATAACGGAAATTTTTTATGTTAATGCAGTTTTCATTTGCACTTGAATGTAACAAGCATGTCATTTATTCATAAATTTTTTTCGGAAAGACAGAGTGCATCAGAATTGAGTATTAAGATATCTTACTGAGGGAGGGTATCAATGTGCTTACTTCCTCAAACCTCTCTCTCTCTAGTCATCTGTACCACGACGTTTATGGTAAACCCTTTAAGGTTGGCCTTGTAAGCCTGATATTTTCTGGGCAAGAAAACACAGCAACATGGTAGTACAAACAAGTAGAAGGGCATTTATTGCTCCTTGCATTCAGATAAGGACAATCACAAGGGGGGAAGTAGAGGGGGGGTCAATTCCTCTTTATTTCAAGGAAATATTATATATAATACCAGAAACACAACGTTATATTGAAACCAAGCTTGTTTATTCAGCAAGTGCCTTTGTTTGAGCGCGAGAACATTTTAACGAGACGTGGTAGAAACTGTAGCATGCAACGCATAATATTGGAAATTTGAAAGTGTGTAAAAAAGATTAATGATATTTTCTGTGCCTTCATATTTCTTGTAAATGAAAAAAATAAAGAAATCAGTTCATTGCAGAAGCTGGCAGCACAAATGAAAAGTGTCAAATTTAGCTCAAACACTGTAGCTTGCCAAACCTTTTAATTTGGACGCATTATCTGTTTTTGTGGATGTACCAATTCGGCCAAGTCTGATATTGTCACTTTGTAGTGATGGTACAAAATAGAACTGCCAAAATTCCAAGTCAAAAATTTAACTCTTTATTGGACGAACTGTGCCCGGCAAAACAAGCAGCACTCGGAGCACTACGAGAGTGGTTAACACAGTCCGTCATCTAACTTTGATCTACAAGTCAAATGTGCCGGCCATTCATACATGACTCATTGTACATTCCAGCATAGTCGCTGGTGCTCACATATGTGCCAGAATGTACAGCACTTTTCACTTTGCACACGCAATCTGATTAGACAAGATTCTTCGCTGTAGCGTCGAAGACAAGATTCAAAAAAGTTTCGATACATGAAGACGCATCTTGCGCCGAAGAAAAGCTTGGTAGCAGTGGTTAGCTGGTGAGAAACAGTCCAGAAAAAGAATGTATGCATGTCAGTATTTCGAAGTTCCGCAAGCATTCACCATTTGGCATGAGACGGAGCAGCCCGTGAGAGCCAGTGAATATTGCCCTCCATGCAGGGGCGTAGCCAAGGGGGGGGGCTTATGGGGCTTCAGCCCCCCCCCCCCCCGAAATTTTTTCGTGCTGTCATGTGCCGCCGACCAAAACAACTCCCGGCACTGGAAATCATGCTCGATTTTGTCTAGAATGTCCTTAATTCACGCTAAACATTGCTAAATCGGGCTTGATTTCGGGGCAACGCCCATGCATCGGGAGTCACATATCGTAACGCAAGGATCGAGCCCCACCGGGCACAAAATTTCAAGGGCGTTTTGAAGGCGAGCGGGCTCGTCTCGGCATCTCGCGGAGGCCGCGGAATCTACGGAGCGCTTGGATTTCAATTCTGAGACGTTGTGGGTATAAAGTTCTCATAACATTTTGATGGGAAAGGTCCATGGACATTTTCAAAGTCGTGCTTTAGATTTTCAATTCCGGAACTTCTTGCGTTTAATGCTGTTGTAAACATTTGTCGCCAAAGGTGCACCGACTTTTCTAAAGTCGTACATCGGGCCATACAACGAGACAAGCCAAATCAACATACTATCAGATAAGTTGACAAAGCACGCAGCGAAATCCGATGAGACAAAGCGTTGTGGTGGTTCATTTGTGCCGTCAGGTCACAGAAAAGAATATAAACATTTTTTTTTTCACCTGCGCCAAAGCATCCATGTCAAGACACTAAAGCCACCATTGTAACTAAGTTCTTATTCATTTTTCTACCTAGACTTTTATTCGCGAGGATATATTGAGCCTCCTTCTCATTTCTTTTTCTTTTCTTTTTTTTCTCGCAACCCGCGGGCTGCCGATCCAGCCAGAGCACATGCGTTTTTCTCGTGCTGCATCGATAACCGCGGGTCGCACTTGGATGCGCGTTTGTTTTTCTCTGGCCGACTGCATTTTCGCCTGGCAGAGTTTTGGACGCTTTCTGGCTAGCAGATGAGAAAAAGAAACAATGCATAGTCGCTCGCCGCCAGCACTGCGGGGACTCGATTGATTGCAACGCGTTCGCTTGAGCGCAACCTCTCCGGAAAATTTTGTCTTGCCGGTGTAGGATACCGAGCAGTACGCGTATGGTTTTCTGTGGACCAAGCGTCACACGTTTTCTTCGATATTCCTTCGGTAGCCACACTAGGTGCCCAAAGTAGGCATTCGATTGTAGCCAACATGCTTTCATTTGCGTTATTCTATTTCGCCGCCCCGCGCACCCACAAAAAAAGAAGACATTGTTGCGGCGCAGCGAATTTTAGCATGGCGAAAGTTCGATTTTGTTACTTCTTTTGCGGAAAGTAATGGGCGACGGGACGCTTCAGTTGCCGGATACTATATTATTATTGCGATATCAGCTCTATGAAGAATCCAGGCGCATTTCTGTCGTTGCCCTCATGTTCCGTATAAATAACGGCCAAGGGCGATACCATCGTGAGCGCGCGCCGCATGCTCTATGTGCGAGTGAAAACGTGCAGGGGGGAAGGGGAGGGGGTGAGCCGATGATGGTGGCTGTCTTGTGTGCGCAAGGGAGAAAATCGGGGTGGAAGCGCGCCGCCTTCCGTCGCACGCTTTGTCTTGGGAGTGGAGGGAGGGGGGGGGGTGCTGTGATCTTTGTATCTGTGGTTGCGGAACCTGCTTATTTGCCCTGTTTGACGCATTATGTATAGGGACTTTTTCTTAGGTGCGTAGATTTATTGGTGACTTATGCGTATATTTAAATATCTTGTTGCGAGGTTTTGTGCATATGCGCAGTGAACATTGTTTCCAGTGACAATTTTCTGCCCTGTATCAAGCTGTATCTTCACATTTGTATATTCCATCGTATCTTCGCATTTCTAATGTACGAAAGCGAGTCAAATGAAAGTGAGACAACCCGCCTCGCGCAATAATGGTTCAGTTCATTATTTTCGAGGCATGTGCGTAGCACATACGCATCTCATTTACAAGTGACATGCAGAGGTGAGGTTAAATGTTCTATAATGCGCTCATACACGGGGTTGAACATGGTTGCGTGACATAATGGACACTTCAAAAGTTGAACAGCTTGGTGTCGTGAGGTTTTTGACAAATGAAGACGTTTCCCAAAAAGAAATTATTCGTCGTATGGCTGCCGTATGCGTTGAACATTGCGTGTCATTGGCCACTGTGAAGCGTTGTAGCAAACTGTTCAAAGAAGCACATGAAAGTTACAAAGACGATCCATGGCCGGGCCTAAGCCACCGTGCAATCACCCCCAACACAATTGAAAAGGCCGTGGTTGCTCAGTGGCTATGGTGTTCGGCTGCTGAGCACGAGGTCGGGCGAATAGAATCGCGGTCATGGCGGCTGCATTTCGATGGAGGCGAAATGCGAAAACACCCGTGTACTTAGATTTAAGTCCACGTCAAAGAACCCCAGATGAGGGTGACGACTTTTTGTCTGCAATTGTGACCGGAGATAACTCACGGTGCCGCTACTACTAGCCTGAAACACCGGCAAAGCTTACAGTGGAAACATTTGAATTCACCACTCCCAAGGAAAACAAAGGCCGTCATTTCTGCCGGAAGAGTGTTGACTTCTTTTTAGATCATTAGGGGCCACTATTGATCGAATTTTCTAAACCTGGAGAGACTCTAAATCGTTTCAGATATTGTGAAAGATTGGATAGGCTGCATGTCGCAATTAAGAGCAAACGACGTGGAAAATCGAGCATTGGGGACATCTTGCTTCACGACATTTCCCAGTCCCACGTCGCTGATGTGGTTAATACAAAACTGGCAAAGTTCAAGTGCGAAACGCTGCAACATCCCCCATGCAGCCCAGACCTGTTGCCTTGCGTCTTCCACATTTGGTAAAATTTGAAGAAACTGCTCGAGGGAACCAGATTTGTGTCGGAAGATGACGTGTAGTCATTTACAGATTTTCCAGGCAGCAACCCAAGGATTTTTATGAGACGGGAATTACGCGACTCGTTAGTAGGACAAGTGTCTAAATACTCATGGTGACTACTTTTAAATAAAGTACCCCGTTTGTCATATATTCGCATTGGCTCACTTTCATTTGACTCGCCCTCGTATATGTTGCAGAACTCCTGCTTTTTATATGTGCTCTCTGTTACGACTATAATTTCGGAGCAATTACTCGCAATGCACAACCGGTAACAGCTGCTCCAGCGCAATACATTCTAACAAAGGAAAGCGTCATTGAGATTTTCCCCTGGTCGTTGCATATGCACCAAAATGTAAACAAGGTTGTTGAATGATATATATATATATATATATATATATAGACCCCTCGACTAATTTTATAAGGAGCGGGCCGAGCTGCAAAGTGAGCCCCCCCCGAACGAAATTTCTGGCTACGCCACTGCCTCCATGCTATGGGAAATGTGGCCAGGCACCTTTTCTGATTTGTTGAAGCGATATCCACACCCAGTGTCATTCCATTGCTTAGCATGGAATATGTTTCCATGGACATAACTTTTGCTTATCAGTGTCCTGATGTATGGGTGTTCTTTGAACTCGGGGTGGGAAGCAAGCGTTATACACTGAATGTATGCAGTATGTTTGCGATGTTGCCTCTACATCTGCCTTTTGAGGAGTATCTGAAGAGTGTCTTTGCTTGTGCAGGAGGAGCAGCGACAGGACCACGTGAAGCAGTAGGACACACCCTGTGCTCAGCCATTATGTACATAGATCTAGTCGATTAAAACATTGTTCACTCAAAGGCATCTTGTGTTATGGTCAGTGGCAGCCTTTGGCTCATATGCACATTGTGGCGTCCTCGCGATTTAATTTCCATGCCTGTGTTGATGCTTTTGTCCATTAGTCAAAATTTGCATTCCACTTGAACATACGTAATTGCATTTTAATGTTTGAAGACTGCACTCACTGGCCAGCATTCAATGGGCACCACATTGCCATTGCAATAAAGACACCCATTAAACACATGTCATGCTGCCTTGACGTCTTGCATGAGTGCTGGTAGCGATGCGAGCAAAAACCCACGATGAAACGTGTCATAACTGCAGTAAAATTTCAATGATACAAGCTTCTCTATACTTTGAAAAATATTAACACCATTTGAAAGTTGTGAGCTCCGTAACGAACCACAATCATAGCACCAAAGTGAAGGTAGAACATTCTTGTTTACACGTAATATATGGTTACTTTCAGTCGAAGTAGTCCATTATGGCTTCCTAGACCTTTATTTTCTCAGTGTTGTGATGTGCTAGATGCATCCGGAATGCACAACATTGCATTCTTTTATTCATTTCATTCCCAGTCGATGCACACCACAGTGAGTGTTTTCAAGTATGTAGGCCTCTGCGAGCATCATGGAAGACCCAAGGTATTGGATGTCTTCACAACTGCACACTTCGGCCTTACTCCTCTTCTACCCGAGAGGTCTCAAGGCAGCTGACAAACTCTTATCATCCATTGTACTTTCATCGATTTACTATCATCCATCATACTATTAAGTAGAAACTGTACTTAACGCATTTTGGCCAGGACTCTTTCAAAATGTCCATTGTCCAGAAATACTGGTCGACTATAACCATGTCACTGAGATTCGACTAAATGAGCTGTTGGAAAGGCCCGTTCCCCACTTCATACAGTTGAACGCCTTTATAATGAAATGCTTGGGGCTTTGGAAATTGCACGTTATACAGGTCACTTTGTTGTAATGTTCACGCACTGCATAGCTCACAATAGAAGTGGTACAAAATTATTGCTTCATTATACGTGTTATTTTGTTGTGAAGACGCTCAGCCGTAACTTTTATTTAATTGCACTTGTGTACAGCTGTTCTTTGGTCCTTCTGGCATGTCAAATTTTTGTGAACATTAAGATTTTTCTAGTTGTGTGAAGCAGCATTCTTGGGGGGTGAGGGTTCCCTTTTGCACTAGGGTTTACTTGATGGTAAAGCTAAAATGTTTTTGCAGCAACCCATCCTCTCTTGCTTAAAATCAAAGCTGATTGCTGTACACTGAGCATGTGTTGGTGGGCTAGTTGGTTAAGCATGATTACACAGACGGCGCCGAATAAAACAACACACGTGCTGTTTCGTGTTGCCCTTCTTCGTGTGTTGTTTTATTCGGCGCTGTCTGTGTAACAATGATTGCTGTAGATACATTTTTAATGCCTGCATAAATTTAAAGGCCCTGATTGTAGAGTAGTTCGATATAAGCCGTAACACAAAGTTGCATTTCACACAAAAATATCTTGGTTAATCCGATTTTCTTTATAAGCATATATTCGTTATATCCATGTATGTGGTGAATGGCGCACCTTGAGGGATGGCGAGGGCATTCGCGATCACGCTTCAATCCAAGGAGAAGCAAAGCAAAAGCGGGCAACGTGGGTGGCCTAAGCGCCAGTAATCATACGTAACGCACAGTTGAGTGCGTGCTTGCTCCGGGCGTGAAGTTTCGAAGGCCATCATCAGAGGAGTTCGTAACTGGTTCCGGGCATGAACATCATGTAACTGATTGCTCTAGCGCAATAAAAACGGAAATAATAATAATAATCTTTTTTCACTCATAAAGTGTGGGAGTGCGGGAAAAAAAGCTGACAAGTCAGCTTGACTAGTTCTCAAAGTTCTCAAAATACCGGTCTTAAAGGCTATGCATTTTCTGGTTGAATGCACCCACGCAATGTGAGAGCCGGAACTGTTCATAGAAGTCGGTTCTTTTTGCACCACCCTTTGCTTTGTTTTTGTTGTATTTTATCCAAGGGTCATTATTTACACGAAGTAGCGTCCGCGTGAAGTAAAAGCATATCTCGAAGGTCATGCTTTTGTGTCTCGACGGTGCCTAACAAGGTTGCAGACGACGGAAGTGACGTCATGGCCGCCATAGTTTATCTGAGTACTGAAGATGCCAATCCAAGTAGGAGCTCTAGCCACAAGGTGCGACAGGTCGCGGGTCATGTCAGCATCTGTGGGGAAGCCTGTGCTCTGGGTCTGTAGTAGCGTTGGTGCACAATCTGTCAGCATGTCTCCTGAGCGGTGTCGGGGCTGTGGGTGTGAGATCGGACGTGAGGTAGCATGCACGCCGTAAGCTGGCGGGCCGTGGCATGTTCGGTGTGGCGTGTGAGCCCACGCTAGAGCGCCGGGCATGTCAGACGGCGGGTCGAGGCCCGTCTGGAGGCACTGCAAGCACTGCCCCAAGCAACGCGCCTTCAAGACAGCGGACGAGTTTCGGATGCACTTGCGCGAGCGCCACTGCACCAAGGAAGGCGGTTCGTTTGTGTGCCGCTACGGTGAACATGAAGTGTGCGCGTCGTTGCCCCTCGAGGGCGTCAGCGACGAGGACTATGAGGCGCACGTCGCCAAGCACCATCTGCTTCGCGAGTACTGGCCGGACGCGGTGGCCGAGGCGCGCTGGACGTTGCACCGTTCGGCGCAGAACTTACCGGCGGTGCTGAACGACCCGCGCCGCAGCCGCCGCGAGGTCGACTTCTTCACGCGCACCTGGGGGGACCACTTCACCGAGGCGCCGCCGGCCGGCGGGGAAGGACCCGCAGCGCGGATCACCCGCCAGCTGTTCGACCCGTATCTGGCGCGATGCGCGCGGTCGCGCCGGCCGTGCTCGTCGGCGACGGCGACCCCGGAAGCTGCGCCCGCTGCTGGAAGCGAACTCTGCCTGCCCGCCGTGTTCCTGGGTCCCGAGCTGCGGCTCGAGGAGCCGGCGACGTTCGCGCAGGCCATACCGTGGGCGGCGGGGCCGTCGCGGCTTCTTCAGGAGCGGCTCACGCACTACCTGGACCTGGTCGAGGTCCAGCTGGCGCGCCAGGTGTCCCTGCGCTCGGACGCGTTCTTCCAGGCGGTGCGATCGCACGACGTGCTCGCCGAGCGGTTGTCGTCTTGCGCGTCGGTTGCGGCGGGGCTGCGCTCCCAACTGGCCCGCGCGAGGGACCAGCTGGCCGGCGGTGGGCTGCGGCTACTGCTGCTGTGGCGCCGCCGGGCGCGGCAGCGGACGCTGTGCGCTAAGCTCCAACTGCTGGCCACTCTGCACGAGGCGCAGCCCACCATACAACGGCTCCTGGCCAGCGGGGACTTCGCGCGCGCCCTCGATTTCATCGAGGCGAGCCGGGAGATCGTGGCTCTCGAGCTGGCGGGCGTCCAGAGTCTGCGCCACCTAGGCGCACAGTTGCTGGAACTAGAGCGGCACATCGAGCGGAGCATGGCTGCCGACCTGGCCCGGGGCCTCAGCGCAGAGCTGAACAGGCCGCCCGACGACCTGGCCCCCATCGGGCAACAGGTGGGCACACTTGTGGGGCTGCCCGTGTTGCACTGGCAGGGCCGGTGTGCAGGGCAGCTTGTATTCAGATTTTAATTTTTAACGTTCTGCGCAGGAATGTCGCAATTAGGTGTATACTGTATGAAAGACAACTGCATAAAAAATATGTTGTATTTTATGGCAAATGAAAAAAGCTAGGTATATGTGTTAAACATGCCACTATCTGGGGTGTCTTGAAATTGGGAGTGTGTCACTCCAGTCACACATTACCATAGTGTGGTGGCACCTGCACAGGCACATACCCAAAAGGGGTACATGCCTGCACCTGCATGAAACGTCTGTAATTTGAGCCTCCATCCTATGTGTGACACAGCGTCTGTGCAATGACATTAAAAACAGAGAGAACTGCAACGCTCTTAAGAACAGCATGCGGAGTATGTATACTGCACAGCCCTTGAAGAACGGTGCACTTCTGTCCAAGCACTCTGTCTGGCAAACAATGTGTAAAGCATTGCAACAGCAGCCCACAGCAACCATTTTATTTTTTCACACACACAGTACATACATGAAAGCTATTTGAAGATGTCGCTAGAGAGCACTGACTCTACTGGTAGCAGAAGTATTGCTGGCGGCCACGCACGTCCATGGCGGCAACGCACTTCCATGTTCATATTTGGTGATGTATTTGCTATCCTCGTTAAAGGTTTCATGGGGTTTGAACCATCTGGTTGGGGCACACTTGACACTAAAAAAGGTGAAATCTCAGTCACTAGACTAGTGGGACATCAAAGTGGTGTCCCTCACTAGACTTGTCGATGATGTGAGCTCACTGAGACATGTTTTCCATTTTAGTAAAAGACACCTGTTAAGAGAAAAACCAAGCGAGAGTGATTTAACCACAAAGCAATGTCAAATTTAACCGCTTAGCTGGGATTGATATCGCCTTGTGGCTAAGTCGTACATGAGTGACGGCTACAGGCAATATGACGAGGAGGCAGCACGATACTCTGGGTCATGTGCTTCGTCACTTTTTTGTTAGTGAGCACCTCTTTTAACAGCAGGCTCACACCTTCCACTCCAGTTTGCCTGTGTCTGTGTTAACTACTACGAACAGTTGGGGTAAAAGGTTTGTTGTGCCCATTGCTCAAATGACACAGTATTTAGGATCAAGGGGCCGTACTGTCATACAGCGCAGCCCAAACACCACCCTTGCACAGAGGCGGAAATTTTATTTGCAAGAAAGGCAGAGATGTTTGCATGAACTAGTGCACTAGCCTACTACTCTGCACATAGGTATAAGGAAGTAGAGTGGAAGTATAGAGATAAGTTATAAGGAGAAGGGAAGAGGTGGATATATATGTACTTTACACACCAACCCTACTGAAGCCACTCATCCAGTCCCACAGCATGCAGGAACTCAAAAACACCTTCATTGCCTGCCTCATAGTTGTAGCATCAGCCCATGGCTTGAGAATGCCTTTTGACAATGGTTGCTCGCTGACAATGCCTAGAAAACTGTCCAGCATTCGTCTCTCTGGCACATAGGCTGGGCTCAAAACACATAGGATCACTCAAGTCGCTTCAGGGCAATGAGCAACAGATTCTAAATATCCAGAACCAATAGATCGAGCAACTAGAACAAGCGATCTGGTCACAAGATGACATATCTTGTCGCCATCAAATGGTCATGTCACACGATAAATTTCAGAAATTGGGTTTGAGCTTTGATGTTGAAAAATTCACTTAACCTGTACATTTCATGTTTATGCCTTCGTCTTCCTTGGGGCTACAACTATGTTCTATAATGCCAGCAATAAAGTAGCTAAAATTTCGATAACAGTAATGTGCACACCCCCTTTAAGTTTTTGCCTCCATAGTATTTAAGACTCATTCAGGCACTTGTCTGAATGTTTCATTCTGGAGCACCTGCACCAGGGCTGCTCTCGACAGAAAAAGATTTGTGCATGTGCAGGAGGAGGAATCCCTGACCGCCCTGGTTGCTGGCATCCTGCGTCTGAACCGACCGGCAAGCGCAGACTTTGCAACACTGCTGCGTGAAGAGGCATGCACGGCCCTGCAGGCAGCTGTCAAGGCAGCCCTGGCTGAGGGCATGTCCCAGGGCGACGCGTGGACTGCGCTGCTCGAACGTGCTCTGGATGCTGCCGAACTCGTGCTGCGGCGCACCTGCAACCTGGCACAGCTGCAGCACTGCGCTCTGGCTGCACAGGCGGCGGAAGGGGCCGCTCTGGAAGCCGAGGAAGAGGCCCGGCTCGAGCAGGCTAGACGGAGCGCCCTGGCTGCCGTAGCCGAGGTAGCTCAGGAGCGCTGTGCACGGCTCGTCCCGTCCGACGCGCACCGGTCGCTGCTCAACACAGGCAGCTTCCCCGCACTGTGCCGCCGTGCCGAGCAATGCGCCGAGGATTGGGCGCAGCTGTGTGAACACCGTAGCCAAGGCAGTCTGGTGCTGGCGCTGCGCACTCAGGTGTGTCTTGTGAAACCCGATGCACCGCACTTTTGGTACTGTGGTCAGATTATTGGACATTGTTCTCTTAGGTACGGCGCGAACAGCACGAAAATAAAGTGCTACTTTCCAACAAGTAAACGAGGCAACCAAATAGACGAGACGTACTGCTGGCTATCAGCTTGTGTTTGTTGCTGGATTCTGCAGGATACATATGCCATAATCAAAGGAGGACATATGAAAAGGCAGCGTTAGAGCACACACGACATATTCCCAAGAAAAAAATTCAAGGAAATTCAATAGTGGAGAGGGGTTCAGAGCTTGTGTTCTGGTAAATGCTTTGCTTACACCGGGTTTGTGCACTGCAGGCGGATCGGTTCGTGAGCCGCTTCCATGAGGAGCACAAAGCCAAGCTCAGGTGAGGACATACCAGCAGTGTACAGAGCAGCGACTGGAGGTACAATATTACCTTGAGGAAAATGTGGTGCCACTGCCTATGTGAGAGTTATGAGGGCACTGCGACATCATGGGGATGTCGAGATACGAAAAGATTGGTGTGTCTTGGTGACTTAGGATATGGTCACGGCTGCACAAATAAAGCTTCCTTAAGATGACATCTACATAAAAGTTCTTCCCTAATGCATCTTGCATTAATGTTTACTTGCCAGGCTCTTATGCTGAACTCTTTGAAAAGACGCGTATAGGCCTTTGCTGTTTTTTGCAGGTAGGCTATGTGGCTAGGCAGGCATCAGCAGCAAGTATATTTTAAACTCTAATTTTGGTAACAGGTAAATGAAAAGAAAAAAAAAATGTTTAAAGATGACGCACACCGAGTGTGCACATTCTCATCTGTCTTCTGATTCAATCTAACTGTGGACTTCAGATCTAGTTTTGCTAAAATATATTTCTATATAATAATGCAGAAAAAGCAGAGTTTTATGCATTGTTTTATCAGTCGGCCATTATGATACTGTTAGCCTCTTGAAGGCATCAGAGACATTCCCTCTGGGTAATTGTTGGACGATGGCTGTGCCACCCTTTTTCGCTGTCCGGTGCATCTTGGACCTGCTCCTTTCATAGCCTGCTGCTCGATGGCGAGGTATGGGCACGGGTGGACGTGCCAACCGAGCTGCAGAGCATGGTGGACCAGTTCCTGGGCTCCCAGAGCCCACACACGCAGGGGGGCAGTGCACCCCAGTTGACGCTGGACGAGCAGCGCTACAGCGTTGCTGGCAGCACGCTGCTCTTGCTTCGCATGGTGCTCGAGTACTGCCAGTGCGCGCGGGACCTTCCCTGGGTTGGCCTGAGCCTGGCGGCCAAACTGCAGGAGCTGCTCCGGCTCTTCAACTCACGCACCTCCCAACTCGTGCTGGGGGCCGGGGCGCTTCAGCGCGTCGGCCTCAAGACCATTACTGCCAGCATGCTGGGTACGAACTGCTGCAACTGTTCTTGGGGTGTACTCCCTGTAAGGGACCCTCTAAATGCAAGAACGCCGCGTGCATAGATATGGGTGCTTGTTAAAGAACTCTAGGTAGTCAAAATTACAGTTTACACTCTGGAGTACCCACTACAGCATGCTTCATGCCTCAGTGGTTTCTGCATGTGAAACCTCAGAATTTCATTCTTTTTGTGAGCAATTATGGTTTATTGATCCGTAATGGCTCACATACGAAAGTAATGCAACTTTGATATCTGCGACATCACAACAATTACAGGCTTGAGCTTAAGGTCCAGTGCAAATGTGAAAACATTGAGCTTTGGCCTTAATTATCCCTTTTAATGAATGCAAATTTAGGGAGCTTTAACCATAGCACACCACCGAAGTGTTCTTATGTACCCAAAACACCATAACCTGCTTGCTTTTATTTTTTTTTACCCCTTTTGCGTTCTTGTGTATGCCCAGCAGTTCGTGTCCCCCAACTTTGGGTGCGTGAAACTTCAAAAGCTTAACAAAAATATAGTTTAAAATAACGCTTTTTAAAGTATGGTATGATTAAGTATGAGTTGAACACACATGCTAGCTTTCGAGATGCTTTCCTGCAGTCCATGTATATTGATTGAGCCAAGGGCGTCTGTGCAGCCCTGGCAGCCCGCTGCCTGCAGCTGCATGTGGCGTTCTTGCCCCGTGTCAAGTCGCACTTTGAGCAGCACCTGGTGGCTCGCAAGGACACAGCCAGGCACTTCGATGCCATTGCCAAGGTTAGTCCAGCTGCCATTGGCTTACCTGCGCCCTAGTTCAATGCAGTGCATCCCCAAGAGGCCCTTGACCTGTCTTGAGACGTACCCTTCTAGCATTTCTTATGACTGGAACGTGTCTTGGTTTTGGAGGTTTGCACCATTCAAAACAACATGTGTTCAAAAATTGGTGGTCATGCGATTTTCTGAAGTACCATTAGTAGAGTTGAAGAGCCTTGTGAATGCCGAGGCTTGCAAGAGTGTAATAAGCAGAAGACATGAAAATACAAACAGGATGATGCAGGTGTTTGTTGGGTTTCCACCTGGCCAGATTTGCACTTTCACAGCTGGCGTTTCCACTTGCCGCCAACTCCAATGCACCATTTGGCAGTTTCTCCATAAATTGGCATGTTATAAGCTACACTGCACGACTACTAAAATACTTGAAGTTTTCCATAATCCCCTTAAATGCCATATATATTGTCATTATAATTTGTATTTCTTCAATGTCTTTTGTAGGCTACGAACTTGGCTAATGAATATAAATTATTTGCAAGAGCAGCAGCAAGAACATTTTTTTTATAAAGCCTTTCAGTCGACTTTCACCATGCAAAGTTTGTACTCTGTGTATCGCCACATAAATTTGTTTTAGCATACAGCAATTTTCACAAAAGACACCCCCTCCCCCCCTGTCAGTGCAGTTTGCTTTTCATCATAGTGGTTACCGTACATGATTTCACATTTCGTCATTTTTTGCTTCAAGCATTTCACTGAAAAAATTTGCTTAAAACATGCGAGCAGCAAGTGGACCAAACCAAGGCTGTTTCTCTTAATTGTGCAAAATTCTACATGTGCAGTGGTTATGGTTTGCCAGTGGAGGGAATTCACTGTGTTGCGTGCCACAGTATCGCTGTTTCTGGATTTTATGTTGGGAACAAAACTGCATGTCACAGTCACTAGGGGCTTTCCTTTCTGCACTCTGTGTGCATCGTACCCATCTGCAACACCATGTCGGCAGACTGCAATATGATCAAAGTGTGTACCGGTGAAAGTCACCTCTTCAATTGTGCCTACATGGTTTTATGTAAAAAGCTAGTCGAGGGACAGCCTTTGCTTATCTTAAGGAATAGGTGAGCACAATCATAATATAAAAGCTATATTTCACCCAAAAATTTATCGGTAGAGCAATGCATACCAGTGACTTGGTCCACAATGTGGGCCCGTGATGAGGCTTCAATATTTTGAGTGAGCACGTGCGGTGTGCAGAGCATTGTTGACCGACAACACAGAACCCCCAAAGTGTTTTTCTTGGTCAAGTCATCCAAGATTAAAAAACTATGTAGTTTCTATGATAACACACCGTAGCACCAGGTCTCCCTCGTAATCTTATGAAAATCTGGGCTTGTGTGAAAAGGTCGAACAATATTGCAGTGCTGGTTTTGACCACAAGCCTGCTTATGTCATCCTGACTATCACTCAGTTTCCAGAAAAAGAAAGAGAACATCTTTATTTGCAGGAGTATGCCGAACATGTGACGGAGATCTTCACCAAGCTGGCCAGCATTGTGAGCAATGTGCTGGACGGACAGCTTGCCGAGGTTAGCCTGGCAGCGCGAGGGGGTAGGGGCACCTTTTAAATGCGTGCACTTCTGTCCAGTGGGAGGTAAAGGCACCTGTGCCATCACCAGCCTTCCGGGGGATCGCCCGCCACCTGACCAAGTTCCACACTGCCGTGGCAGAGCTGCTGAGCCCAACAGACGTGGGAGCCCTCCTGCAAGCCGTGCACGCCACATTCCGGTCCCTGCTAGCACGCCACCTGGCACGTCTGTCCATAAGTCGCGACGGAGGACCTCAACATGGGTAGCTGCTCATATTGCTGTGCTCAGGGGGCCTTCAACCAGCTGAACCCTTGTGTCCTTCTCTCGCAGGCTGGTCACCCAAGAGCTGATTTTCTACGCCGAACACCTGCGCAGCCTGGGTTGTCCCGTGGCAGACAGCAGCAGCCTGTGGCAGCAGGACGAGTTTATTGAGGCAGCTGCTGGGCCAGGGGCTGTGTGAGCCAGTAGGCAAGAGCCGGCTGGAGCGCACACACGGCCAGCAACAGATAAAGGCCCCGGCGCGAGCCCTCGGACGAGCTGCCAGACAGCAGGGAGAGCCGCAGGGTGCGCAGCTGCAAAATGGGTCCTGGTCAGAACCACACGCAACACTGGTGGGCAGGCCACTTACCAGGAAGAAGTCAAGCGTGAGGCAACCGTAGGCCAGCACGAGCAGGTATCCTGGCTTGTGGAGCAGCATACTCGCCAGCAGAGCCGCTATCATGCTGCACGGGGAGGGGGACAGTTTACCATGGGAGAAAATACTGCAGCCACACGGACAACCAGCCTTACCTGACGAACTTGTAGCTGCTGAACGCGACCAGGTCGAGGACACGTAGGCTGGAGCGGATGGAGAGGATGTACGTGGCCAGCCAGATAGCCAGAACCTCGAGCGTGAGCCACATGAGCGCCGAGCTTGCCTGCAGGCCTAGCCGTTCAGGGGTAAACCTGCACGTGAGGAGAGAGTTTGGGCGCGCCGCCGGCACACCAACGCGGCGAGCACTCACTCATTGCGCAGGCCCAGCAGGTAGCCCGAAAGCAGCACGTACGTCACCAGCGCCATGCCTGCATTAAATGCGTTTTTGTGACATTGTGTTTTCCGGCTCCCTGGTGCTTCTTACTCGGAATATAGAGGTCCGGGGCGTTGACGTCGTACCGCGGGGGCACCGGTTCGTCCTGGTCGTACTTGACGGCCCAGTCCTGCAAAGGACTGGCCCGTCAGCTCCGTGCCGCGCTTCCGCCGTCTGCCACTATCACTCACCGAGTGGCCGAACGGGAACATCAGCAGCAGTAGTTTGCGGCCCACGTAAGCCGTGTCCACGGCGAAGTAGTACTTGATCTTGGACACCGAGACGTACTTCTCGAGCTGCGCGATACCGAGGCGTCAGCGGCAGCATCGGAGATGCCGCGCCACCTTACCTTCTGGTGTACCATGTCTTTGCCCTGGCCCGCCAGCGCGGTACCGTACTGCATGGCCATTGCGGCCATCGGGTCGGGCATCATGGGGTAGAGACCAGGCTGTGGCATACTGCCGTATGGTGCCCCTGGGAACCCCGTGTCCTCGAACAGCTGCGGGCCGGCCGGTCGCCCTGCGAACCGGATTCGAGTAGTTTGAATGATGCTTGAATTCCAAATTGGATCCATCTTCAACAGCATGCACTTTTTCAACAGGGGCGGGGCGAGCAACGAGGACGCAGGCCGATCATGTCCTATTCAGCGTCCCATGTTGTCGAAAACGGGTTGTTTGCTGTCGCTACGAAAACATCTGTGCTGCTGCACATTTGTGAAAGACTCGCGGGGCGGAGCAGAGAGAACGCAGGCCGCTCATGCCTAGTGTTCACTGTGATCGTCCCTGTTGTAAGTGATGGTGTTGAACATTGTACGCTGTTTTGCCCTTAGTGAAATAATTCTCAGTACACAGCGGAAATAAATGCAGGACAAACAGGCAGAGGGGGCAGAGTACGACATATCGCGCAGCGGAACGAAACAATTTGCACTTACCACCGTAAGCTTGCTGCCTTCTACCGTCCATTGCCGCGCTCGCGCGCCAGAACCTTGTACACAGTTGTTTTGGAGAAAACGCTGCGAACCGGTACACTCCCACAACACGTACGGCACTTCAGCGTCAGAATTGTTCCCTGCTGCAGACAGCGGCTGACAATATTCGATACGTGTTTTCTGCCATACAGCATTGATGATGATATTGATGTGATCACGTTTCTCTCACGTCTACGAGCAAAACTAATCTCAAAGATCATACTTCAATGTTATACAAACGACAAAAAAAGACATTTGTGACATCATAGTTGTTTTACTGTTAAGCATTACGGTACCTTTCTTTCTTTATTAAAAACCAGACAGGTAACAGTGCCAAATGCATGACCACGTGTTACAATTGAATAACCTGGACCAGAAAATACAATGTTTATACAAAATTCGAACAACAAAGCTTTAACGAAGTAGATTTAAAAGGATTTAATTTTGCTCAAAAAATACGTCATGATTCTTTATAGTCAAGCCATGTCAAATCATACCTAAGCCATAGCCAAGCCAATTTGTGGCGGCTTTCTCTCTGGAGCGTCCGAGGTTCTGTAGCGTGTGTTGATCGCATTGTATGCGTTGTGGAGATTGACGCTGTAGGTTGTAGTGCAACGCGCAGCCTATGCGTTCTTTTTTTCTTGTTTCTCGCCTACTGCCGCTGTAGCCGCCGTTCATCTCACGTTTGAGCTACATCACGCCTACTCATCGTTTTCACGGGCATCGTCGAAGTTCGAACTACTGCATCTACTGCCATCATGTCGTAAGTCCCTTTTCTTTCGATTCGCACGAATTTTCAGAAAGTCAGCTGCTCGATCTTACCATCTCGTTTTTCCTCTCCCAACCACCAGTCTTTTGCAGAAACCTAAGAGTGAAATGACTCCGGAGGAGTTGGCGAAAAGAGAAGAGGAAGAATTCAACACCGGACCCCTTTCGGTGTTAACTCAATCTGTAAAGAACAACACTCAAGTACTCATTAATTGCAGAAACAACAAGAAGCTCTTAGGTCGAGTGAAAGCCTTTGATAGGTAAGAGCGCAGTTTTATTTCCATAGTAAAAACAGCGCCAAAGAAACGGCAACACAAGACAGAGAGGTACGCTGGACAGGCGCTGTGTACTTCTCTTTTTTGTGTTGCCGCTTGCCGTTTATTTTGTGCTTCTTTTACTATGAAGATCAACCAACTCGCCCAGTATTGCACTCTATTGCAGTCGAATTTCAAACTTTTCTTGCGGCGCAAGCTAACAACTCACCTCGTGTGTCATTCTGTTCTGTTCCGTCTCACACACACATCCAGCAGAATGCATAAGTCTTTGTAGGAACTACGCCGAATAGCGGCCTAATGCTTGGAAAAATAGTTACAGTGTTCAACAGTCACGGCGTGTGATCAAACTCCCTGGAAGTCCCAGCAAAAAAACTTATTAACGATGCGGTCTTGCTCATTCGCAATAATCTGGCCGTATGTTTAGCACTCTTATGCCACGGGTACATGCAATTTACCTTGTTATCAGGAAATAAATACTTTGTCGTACGTGGCTTCTATCGAGGCAGCACCACTCAGGCTCTCAAGAGATCTTTCACTGCTTTTAAGAGGGTATGCAGCTTAGCTTGTAACTGTGTAAAGACAACCACCGCTTCAGCCACCCAATGCACTGAATGGTAGCTTTTCATCTGCTTCATTTTATTTACCTAGTGTAAGGTGACTTTCCATACAGTAATACGCATTTCCTGCTTATCTAAACCCAATCATATATTCCACCAGCCGCATCTGACATCACCTGCTTGTAGAAACATTGCTGCAGAGAAAAAAAATTTAAGCAAATTATAATTAGACGTGAACAACAAAAATGTCTCATTAGCTTAGCAACAACGATAGTCTAAAGGACTGTACTATAAAAATTAATTGGTGAGAGTAATCACATAAATATTTCAAAGCAAAATTTCGTGTGGAGGCTGCTTTGTATCGTGACTGATTATCGTGGCTTTTAATGCCAAGGTACGTGTAAATGGTGGCCTTGTGCAACTGGAGCATTCATTGCATGCACAATGTTGGCAAATCATGCTTGTGCAGCACCGAAAGGCGAGAGACTGGCCGACTGTTGGGGTTAGGCTTCAGTAGTGTTCGTCATGTTTTCGATGGATTAATGCTCTGCAATAATGAACTCTGCTCAAGGTTTTTTCATATTGTACTTTGGTGTCGAAACTCAGGAATTGAAAATTGCATTGGAGAAGAGGCACACATCCTCCGGACCATCACCCATATTTATCATTGGTCAGCATTTCCTCGAAAGAAGTGACTGAACGGTTCCATCAGTCATGAACTACCTTGGCTCCCATTTTTAATGCCTTAAACATATCATGCCATCATGCAGGCACTGCAACATGGTGCTGGAGAATGTCAAGGAGATGTGGACAGAGATTCCCAAGACAGGAAAGTCCAAGAAGAACAACCCCGTCAACAAGGACCGATACATCTCCAAAATGTTCCTTCGGGGGGACTCTGTCATTCTTGTCCTGAAGAACCCACTGGCTGCCACCAAATCGTGAATAAAGAGACGAGTGCTGTGTACTGTGGGGCGTCATTTCGCGGTCTGCTACAGGTTTGGCTTGTTTGAGCAGTGGGCTGTAGTTGACATCATTGATAAAACTGAACTTAGAGTACCTACTAATGGTTCTCACATCTGCAACTATGCTTGCATTTCAAAGAAATAATTTCAGATTAGATGAGAAAATAAACAGCAGTGGTGCACGACTAATTTGCACTTAAAAAAGTGAGCGATATGAAAGCGCACATAGGCGTTCCAATGTAGCAACAGCATTGTCAGCCATAGTGTCAATGTCTGTGTAATATGAGTAGGTTTCTCAACTGTGCAGCACCAACTTGGTGTGTTGAGAAGCCATTTTGCAATGAAGAGTAGTAGCACATATACTTATGTAAGATGTCAGTTCCATGGATGGTTGTGGTGCTAGCAGAAGATTGTTAGCACATCATTTTATGAGCCATTGGTATTGCAAGCTTTTTTTTTCCTTTTTTTTTTAGATATCTGCACAGTTGCACGTTTTCGTGGTCTGCCAAAAACATTGAAGTCATTGTGCACGCGACCAGACCTTCTAATAGTTCGCACACTGCAGTTCACAGGATGTTCCACATCCACCACATTGTCCATGTATGCCACTTACACTCCCAGGGCTAACCTTGTAACATCCAAGAAAGCGCATGCAAGGATGGCTGCCGTGGTAGCTAAACCAGGAAAGCACTGCACACATAATAGCAAATATGCCGATTCGACTCCTACCTTTGGTAAGTTACCTTTCCATCAACTTTATTACTGTATTTCCCATTAAACATAACATTTAATTTCCCAATCATTTACCTACCTTCATGTGCTTGTAACAGAACAGTTCCTGGGATCCCCTTGATTCTTGCTTGGGGAGTATTGCCAAAACAGTGGCCAAGACTATATACATTTTGATGCAGAAGCCTTGTGCAGTTGCCTAGAATTGGTATTTACAGGCACCTCTTCATAGGAGTGTGCGTTTTCAGTGCATTCTTCCTTGCCATCTAGTTTCCTATAGAGGCTCGAGCCTTGGCAGCCTTTTGTCTTGGCAACAGTAAGCTAATCTCATTTCATCATGTGGCAGCAGCAGGCTACAGCTATATCTGTCCCACTAAGCAGAGTTGGTTTTTGCTGCATTCTAGACAAGTTGTATGGCTGCGCTTACACGAACCTGCGGAAATCACTGAATTGCGACAGCATTCCTGCGCCTTGCTGCCGAAAATATTCCACTCGAATGAATGAAAAATAGCATAATGAGTTGGATATTTTTATTGAACTCATCACTCCCTCTCGGCAATGGCTACCAAGTGTGCATCCACCTCTTGCTCGGTAAGCACACGGAAGTTTGGCTGCTCCTTGGACACCACGCCCACCTCCACCTCGGACGGCTTCAGGTCGGCTGACAGGACACTTGACAGGGCACTCAGGGCCAGCTGCACAGAGAGATGGTGCAAGGCTTCACATACGCTTGCCAAAGAGGAATCGGCTCCACAGCGCACTCTGCTGCAGATGCTTCTGTGACAGCATTTCACAATTGTGTAGAGGCATCAGCAGTGTTTGCCGTCATGTAAACATTTTTGCTTATGCACACAGCAAAAGCGATGAAATCATGAAAGTTTGCAGTGCTATATACAAGAAGTATCCAGAAAGTTTGTTCCGATAACAGTTAAAGGTGCAATCATCAGAAAAGAAACGCTCATTATATTCAGGCACTTGTCACATTGTAGTACCAAGTATGTACTGTACATATATTGTATTCCTGTGTCATAGGAGCCTACCGACAGTGATTGAAACCAAGCTGTCACCTATTCCTGGGCGGAGAAACTTCACCATCATAACACTGCCCTGCCAGGAATTGTTTCAGGTGGGTGAAGAGGTGAGTGTCACTGAGTGCAAGATCAAGGCTATCTAGGGTGTTATCTTAAATTGCTTGCCACATGCTCTCCATCAGTTTCACAGATACAAGTAATGGCTGGCCAATATGGTCTTTACTGTGTACTGCATTGGCCTGCTGTGAACTCCTTGCACTATCATCTAATCACACTGTCACTTCTGATGTCTGGTCCACACACTTTCCACAACTGACAGCGAATCTCTTCCAATGTCGGCTAGTTGCATGCGAAACCTTACGGTATGGTACTTTGAAGTTGCAATGAATGCGTTATTGTTAGAACACTCCTCTCTGTAATGCCCTCAGGTCCTGAGAGTATGAAAATAAGTATGCCGTGAAGTTTGCATCAGTGAAAAACTACTGCAGCGCTGCACCAAATGCGCACCTGTACAAGCGTGAAACTGGCTTCGTCTTTCGAGTCACTCGTAAACTGATATGCTTTTTAGCAGGGCAGTGTAAGTGATGGTGTGGTGCAGACAGAGGTAACTTTATGGTTTCAATAACTGGCAGCAGGTTAGCACAGTGCTAGCATACATAAGTAGTGCTGTCCTACAACAATTTACTTTTAAAAGGGAGGGAGGGGTCTTAATCATATTTAGAAAGCTGCCTATCTAGCACTATTTGACAATACAGTATTGTTTCTTTCCTTGCCTGACGTAAGGATTAGACAGAATTTCGTGGACTCGTTTCATATACTGGATGCTTTTTGTGATTTAACTTTATATACACATCACAGACCTACCTACGTGCATTTTAACATAGCAGATGTGTGTAATTGGTGACGCTCCTAAGCAATACGCTGTTTTTAAGAAGACATCTGGACAGCTGCGACAGCATCGTGTGTGGCCAAAGACTGGTATACTTGGCACTCCCCAGGTAAATAAAGACTCAAATCCCACATAAACCAGCACAAGTGCGCAGTGGAAGAATTGTCTTACCTGTATGGTCTCGTTGGAGTTGTAGTCCTGGCGCTTCTTAAACTTCTTTTCGAGGTAGCTGTTGGCTTCTGTCTGCTTGACACCAACACTGGTGGCCCGGTAGCCGCAGTAGTATCCTGCTGGGTCCGCCTTGTAGAGCTGTGGCCCGTGCTCAGGATCGTAGGCCACCAACATCATACCTGCGTGGGGGCCAGCCATGAATATGCAAATCGGGCAGCCACAGCAAGCAAGCACTCACTGCAACCAAGGGGTCTCATCTCGGCATTCTGCGTGTACACCTGCGAGATGTCAGCCACACGGCGGCACAGCATCTCAACCGGGATTGGATAGCCGTACTTGTGTTTCCAGTTGGCTGCCTCATAACGGGCGCGCTGCACCTGGGACTGGCCATCAGCTGCACAACACAGAGCAAAATACTCGTAATGTTGCAGCACCAAGTGGCACTGACGACAAGGGCCCCTGTGACTCACCCACCACTCCTGTCATGACGCAACCAATTCCCTCAGTCAGCTGGTACAGGTGAGTCACGCTGGTTGGCTCCAGCAGCTTGTCCTGGTGAAAAAAGACTATGCTTAGACCGTTCAAGCTGCAAGGATTGTGTGAAGCCACGTACCGGCACTTTCTTCTGTGTGACCACCACGGCTGTGTCAACGCCCTTGACTCCGATAGACGTAAGAGCTCCCTGGTTGATGGCCTTGAATGCATACTCTGCGTGGTCATAATTGGATTTTGGATGCTGAGCACCTTGCAATGTGCCCATCTTTATTCGACGGACTGGAAAGCAGTTCACTCCATGCCTCAAAGAATGTGTGGCATACTTCTGGGACATAACTGATCATTTGGCTTGCTTAGTTCTGCCTTTACCGGTGCCACGGGTGATGAGCACAAAACCAAATAAAAAGTGTGAATAGCTTTCTCAGATCAGTAGATACAGGAAGAGCACTAAAATCATATCGATAACATACATAAAAAGACCGTTAATGCATCCTTTCATACATTTAAGCCACTGGTGTCTCAAGATAAGTAACCAAATAGTCAAAGCACCCAGATTCATTGCAGGGCTGGCCATCTAAACTATGGGCCCAAGCAAGGCATTGCGCATCTTTTTGCACTTGCTAATGAAGGGAGGCTCAAGTATGTTTGAATGCAATCAGCAAGACAGCTCCACACTAAGGCCTAGATTAAGGAACCCACATAAGCCGTGTAACTTAGAAACGGATTTCAAAAGTTGCATTTACCTAACGGTCACAAGGACGCTGCCCTGTGTTTTTTCACCCACCTTTGCTTATCTAACATAAAATGATTAGCTCATAAATAAGCATACTGGCCAATCTGTCAACATTGAAAATTCAAAAGATCACTCGGACATAACACCGAAAGGGGGAGACATGGAATAGAATATACTTAGTTATCAATTTGTACTGAGCACACGCCTTTTGTGGGATACATAAGCATATAACGATAATTGATTTTTAGACACAGCAGACAAGCAAATGTGGAACAGCACAAACTGTCGAGCGATGTGTTACAGATCACAGTGGCTTTTTAAGCAATTTTGTTGGTAGTGATTTCGCCTGCTTTGTGTCCTTGTCTGAATAAAGCTGCTCATTTCACAATGAGAAGACTCTCAAGGGTATGAGACCAACAAGTTTCTCGCAAGATGAATTTATTTTCTGTAAAACTTGACGAAATATTTGTAAAATCGTAGAATAAGCCCACATCCTTAAACAGGTCAAGCAATCTGATTGGCTTCCCACGCAGCAGTGCACAAACATTCTATGTAATAGCGCTGTCATGCAAAACAAAGGCAACAAAATATTACTTTTCTAAGCAATGGCACACCACAGGCTGAGAACAAAGCTTTCTGCCTCTATAGGCATGCAAAGTAGGTTTGGAACAAATCAATAAAAAGTGGTACTAGATAATCACCTATCGGAGTACTGAGAAACAGTTTCGTCTTTTGAAGCTGATGTGGTCTTTCTCTTTGTATCTTGTGATCAATGACGGCTAAAACACCATGAGAGCGATTTTGTGCATGACAGCGATGAGCGACAGATAAGCCGTCGCTTGAACAGATCGCTCGGTTCTGCAAATCTAGAATTCGTCGCGCGTCGCCTGGAAGTGCTATGAGCAACTAGCCAATAGCGGGAAGCCAGAACTGAATGTACATAACTCAAATAATACCAACTGTCGCATGGAAGGAGCAAATGATAGAATTTTTATATGTGCAAGGTTAAGAACCTACTGCAAGAGCCTAAGAAATATCTTATGCTTCATTTTACAGTAAAATACATCAACTTAAATTAATAAAGCACGCATCACGCTAGTTTCAGCACGTATGTTGCTGCCCTCATACTGGCAACACTGAGGAGACGTTGCTCAAAATTGTCGCTCGCGTGGGGTACGACTTATAGGCGACGAGCGTTCGCAACAGCCATCTTCATCACATCGCTTGTCACTGTCACGTGCAAGATCGCTTGCATGGGGTTTATACTTGCGACTTCAGATTCAACACTGGCAGTTACCAACTTTCAGTTGTTTTGCACTTCATACAGTTGTTTTGAGTTCATACTGTCATGAAGTGTACTAGCTACCATCACAAACGAGACAATGGTGAAGGCAAGAGCATTCTCAAGTGACACGATAGAAAACCCGGAGAAGGGATTGGGGGGGGGGGGGGGAGAGAACCACAGATATCCTTGTGATGCAAGCCTGTAATGAAACAATGGCACTATTACAGTGAAAAGGCCGGCAAGGAATTTCATATCGGCAGAAACAGCAGTTTGTTGGACTACGGGTCTGGGCTTCTGCCAGTGAAATTTTCCCAGGGCCCACACCTGTACACCCAGCTAGTGTATGTCTTTCGGCCATACAGTAGGGCACAGAGTGCAGTCTCTCAGCTCCCCTTGTGCATTCCGGTGGATTTAACTTGAGTGCTAAGCATGCACCTTGCAACCTGTATCAGGTGGGACCACATCTTCCATCACAGTCACTTGTCTCCTGTATAACTCTGTCCCTAGAACCTCCCCAACACAATGGACTGGGCCGCTATTACGATCTGTCCACGACTGCTTGAGACACTGCATATGCAATGCTCATTGGCTGAAAGGAAAGCACAGCCTCAAGCAGTCCAGGATGATAAATTGAAGAGCCCCGCAGAGACAAGGTAATGTGCAGCTCTTGGCTCTCTCTCTTAGTTGAAGGACCGTTTCCTGTTTTACGTTTTAAAAAAATTAAATTAAATTATGGGGTTTTACGTGCCAAAACCACCTTCTGATTATGAGGCACGCCGTAGTGGAGGGCTCCGGAAATTTCGACCGCCTGGGGTTCTTTAACGTGCACCTAAATCTGAGTACACGGGTGTTTTCGCATTTCGCCCCCATAGAAATGCGGCCGCCGTGGCCGGGATTCGATCCCGCGACCTCGTGCTCAGCAGCCCAACACCTGTTTTATGTTTGACGTGTCCATTGTCCATGCACTTGTTTTTTGCTACCCATTAAAGGAGTGATATAGCTTTAGTATGAGTGTAAACACACGATCCGTGTTTTATTCTCATTCTCTCATATCAAGTATGTTTGCATTTTAAGGAACCTGCACAGTAAGCCCTCTTTAACCGTGACACGTACTCTCATTACAGAATTAACCGCTACTCCGTAAAGAACAAAGCGAGGCACATATTTTCCTTGTCAGTAGTTCTTTACCATAGAATTAGGTGCGGCAATGTTCTCTGGTGTGTCGCGGGCACTTTCGATAGCGATCGAGCCCATAGGGATCGCATTGCTCGACCACCACTGGTTTCCTTCCAGATCTTGCGCAAATGATCCAATCGCAATCGAGAACTATGATCTCCACCAGGCTCGATCCCGATCGACAGTGCACCGTGCGACATCCGCATAACACATATTGTCTCCTGCACCATCGAAGAAGCGTCATTCCTTGAGCATCGCTGCCTCCTGCTTGCCCGCGCTGATCAGTGGCTGGCTGATTTACGGTAATAATCTGCACTCGACGCCAAATAATCGTCATCTAGATAGCGTTTCTTTTTTTATTTCGTTACTGTACGGCACTTTCAGCTAACGAACAGCATGCGCGCATCAGCAGGGCGTAGCGTTTCTGACTTGACGGTGGCAGTGTTTAAATGAAAATAAATGCACGCAAGATAGGTGACTACTGTTTGGGGATAACACACGCCCCAAAGGGCGTAAATATTTCTTCAGGGAGCAACTTGCCTGCCCTGCTCGAAGAGAATGCGGAGTTTCTGCGCTTACCGACGGGAACAATTGCAAATAGAGTGGTTGTCTACACACCTACTTGGTACAGCCTTCCTTCGGGAGAGAAGATTGTGATGTGACGGTCAAACCCGGCGCTCGTTCCCCGTGCCATGATGACGCTGCAATTGAGCATTTCGAGGGGATACAAGTCATCGCAATTCCCCGCGCACAACTAGCCACGAAAGGAGGTTTACTAGTGTAACTACAACCTAGGCATCCTGACCACCACTTACCACTGGACCTTCCTTAAAAGCGTAGCAGGCAGCACTCACAGTACGAAAAGATCCTTAGGACGCAGGAACACACAACACTACGGAACGGACTCTCACGAGTCCATAACCGGGAGGAAAACTTGCCGTTCTTGGCTCTGGCTTGTGAACGGCTTGTGTACGCTACAATATGGCCTCCATGACGTCGTTTTTAGTGTCTACAGTTGCTTTCGGCTCTTACAGTACACAAAAAACATTGCCTTCAAAATCACTTTTTGTTACTATGAAGGAGCCGTTACGAAGGCTAAATAATAGGCGGTGCCCAAAACTCCCATGTCTGACGTGTTTCTGGCTCCCGAAATTGCTTCCGCCGAATTCAACAAGCAAAAGCGTAGCCTTTAAGATTCGCTTTCTAAATTTAGAGGGCGCCCTATGGAGCGCGGATTTTAGGCAAATTTTAGGGGTACGCTCCCTCGGAGGCTATGCTATGAATCTCATAGAGTATACCCAAGTTTCAGCCCTTCTGAGCCGAAAACATATTGCCGTCATCATACAGTATATTGTAGGAAACTCTATGGCCTTCATGTCCTAGATTGTAGGTTGTGTGCAAACTGATGTATTTTCGGCTCCGCAAATCGCATTCGGCTCCTTCAACCATAGAGCTTTCTACAATAATTGTTGTGTGAAACTCTTGCATTAAACCCTCCATGCCTTCAACCAAATGAGTCTTGGATTAGGACGTCACAAGGATTAGGATGAAAAGTAGAGTCAACAATGCTGCAGTGGCAAAACTGCGTACTTGTAAGGATACAACTAGCGCCGCTTTGCTATTGAGTTACTTCTCAAATTGCACGTGCTAGGCTTGGAGGTTATGGATAAAGACTTCTGGAGTGGAGGTAGCTCCCTAAAAGTGAAGCCTGTCGCCGCCATCTTGCTAGAGGCAAGAAGCCCGAACCTCCGTAGTGGCAGTTAGCATGTTAGCATGTAGCAAGCACCTCAGTGTTCCACCAGTCGTGTGTAAAGATGACGCCTGGTTTAACATTTCACTTGTAACATACGCTCTCGATCGTCGTTTGCTCACGACCGTGTCGTGCGCACGTTTGGGAACGATTGGCAAGGTACGCGTAGGTAAATATTCTTCAAGTAAATATTACATTTACGTCTTAAATACTCGTTCGCACCTCACTGTGTGGTGTTTTTATATAGCACATATATGGGCTACATATATTTCAAAAGGAGAGGAGGAAACAACTTTATTATATAGTAGGAGAAGGGAGAGGACTTCATCGTTGGCTTGCAGCGGCCTCGGGTGGTGCTCGAATACAAGGTGTGCTTGTACGATGTAGTTACCGTGTAGTTACTGCGCCGCGTATGTGTGGACAGAAGGAGCGCTGCACTTACAACAAGCGAAACGCTGCAAGTTGCAAGTTCAGCGCTCGTCCTGTTCATTTCTCTTGCGTACGCGTATGGTTCGTAATTTTTCTGTTCATTCATTTCCACTAACATCGTCCAGCGAGAAATTCTTCTGAATAAAAGCAGGACTTGAACATGAGTCTGTTAGCGCACAAGAAAATTGCAGAATGCTAATTGAGGTTTTGGGTACTGCACACTGAAGTTTCGCATGACGTAGCCACTAGCTAGATTCAGTATATATTTGAATAGCGAGTACTTCCTTGTGTAAACAATGTCATATGTGAAGGCCTTTAATTCCGATTACTCCATGTGCATTTTTGCTGTCGGCATCGCCGTCACCGTGAGGTTCGATCCGTATAAAGTCCAAGGACGATAAAAATTATGCGTGGCTCTGCTATCGCAAACACCAGAGACGAGCGGAGCTGGGGCAAGGTCAGTGAAGTAGTGCCAAACCGCACACAAGATACACGAGCGCCGGCAACGCATCCATACGGCGTCCGCCAAAGGGGTCTACTACAGCAACGCCTCCTATAACTATATGCCTGGAACGTCGCTCTCTTTTCCATTGGGAGCTCTCTGCCGAGTGTTGCGACCATGCGCCGCAGGATGGCGCGCGCCACCGTACCGGTCCCCATGGCAACCACTGCCGCCGCCGCCGAAAGCTCACGCCGCGCCAGCCGCTTGGCTGCCGACGTCGCTCCCGGTAGCGTCTCCCGGTAGCCGTGCCACCGGAGTGTTTACAAGGGCTGGCCGCAAGAGGCGCTCGCCACCGTACCAAAAGGAGGAGAGTACAGGCGAGGGAAGGGCAGCGCGTTTGCGGCTCACGTTCCAGGCATAGTATATTATAGGAGGCGTTGACTACAGCATCCGCCAGCGTGGCCAACGCCGTAAAAGACGCCGCGGTTGTCTCCACTCTGTACTGAATGGTGGGCGAGGAGGGCATCGGAGCAGCCGCCGGCGAAGAACGCCCCTCCTCCGTCGCCTGCCCTCCCAGCCTCGCGCGCCACAGGGGAGGGCACGCATATGGGCCGCGTTCCTCGCTCGCGTGCGCGCCGCTCCTGCTCCCCCGCTGGGCCCCACCCACCCTCGCCGTGTCCTTACGCTGCGCGATGCTATTTTTATACTCTGGCTTTTACTCTCTCACAGCTCTCTCTCCCCCAGCTCGGTGAAGCTGCGCACGTCAAGAGAAACCCAGCGAGGCTCTCACAGCTCCACTGTAAAATCGTCGCCGCGCGCCGTATGCTGCATGTGAGCCGGCGAACATGGTTTAATCTCGCATGCGCGAGCGAGGAAGGCGGTGCGGAAGCGTACCCTTTTCTGTCGCCCGCGAGCCACGGTGTGAGGCGACGGAGGGGGGGCGTTTTTAACGCGGCAGCGTTAAGGAGCTCGTGTCGCAGAAAAGCCGTTGTCGTCGGCGCCGGTGTCGGCGTTGGCCGTGAGCGATAAATCCCAGCAGGCACTTCATGAATATTCTCCGGCGGCTGCTGCTTACTGCGCGGCCGTGCGGGCGCCGTATCTTAAAAGCGGTCTGTAAAAAGTGCGCGCACGCGTGGGCCTCATCTTCTAAGCGATGTTTGCAGATGGCGCGTATAGTGACGGTGATATGCTCTGTGCTTTCGACGTTTCGTTCACGTCGAAGCGAGAGATGCTGCCGCCGCGATTCCTCACTCCTGCTTTTTGACAAGGAGTTTACGCGGTTATATGTTTACCACTGTGCGCGTGACACCGTGCTTAATTTACTTGGTACATACAGTTGATAAAAGTATTATCATTATTTCGTAACTAATTTGCTTTTGCAATCGGTGCTTCGCCTTTCTGGCGAAGCTGCGTACGCGTCTTTTTAGAACTGTCTGCAGCAGATACAAAATATTCAGCACAGTTGCGTATGTCCTTTATGTTAGCTCTTCTCAGAGTGAAATATTAAAAGTGCGAAACAATAACAGAAGATCAACCCACGCAAGAGGCCGCGTTTCTACCAGAAAGCTCCCGGGAGCTTCGCGCATAGCGTTTTTGAAACCCCGGAACCGCAAACGCAGTGGAGCGCCGCGCGCATTCCGCGGCTTTTTGTGCTGGAGCCGCCCATTTTTTCCTCATCAATATGGCCGCCGCCGGCTTCTCTAGTATGCGGCTGCAGGGGCTACCACTCCAGAAGATTCATATATCCTCCTTGGCCATTCCCCACTTACGCCTTGTCGAAAGTTGACCAACTATTCTCACAGCAATCTATAACTTTAAAAAAGGATTTTCTCTAGTTGATGAGCTGCTAGTGTTAGTTTAGGAAAGAGGTGACAATAATACAGTACTTGGCAAAGAATTTTTATCGTCTAAGCTGTTCCATTTGCGGTAATACTGAGTTTATGAGTATCTTATTTGCGCCACTGGGCCGGAATGGAGGCTCTTTGCTGTGGCCTATAAAATCGTCACAGCTGGTTAGCACTGCGGAAGCGTGTGTCTCTGACACATCTGAACATTGATCGCTCTCACTCAGCCGATCTGCTCTGATGATGTCGACCGTACACAGTCGTCGGCGTTCCCGTTGCCACGTTCGCACGGTTGAGCGCTGCCTGTTCTAAATTGCCGCTTTTCGGTGGCTATGGGTGTACAATCGGCACTTTCTCCTGTAGGTTTCTAAAGTGGGGAGGGTAGCTACGTACAAACCTGCGCTTCCATGTGCTGGCACTGCTCGAGGCAGTCTGCCATGTTTTTGATACTTTTAGGAACGTTTGTATTTTCGAAGCCGAGCCTTGCTGAAGTTACTGCCGGGACTCGGGAACTTTTGGCTGGGCAGGTAGCTGCATGTGTAGCGCTTCCCGCTGCCTTGCTCTTTCTCAACATTTCGCATCGGACCAATGGGGAAATTGGAAACTCTAGGTTCCCGGCCACCAGAAATGGTGACCGGGAAAGAGAAGTTCCTGTAACAAAGTGTAACTGGCGAGCAAAAAGAAAGAGAGAAAAGATCTTTAATGAGCCTAAAGATGGCTTGATTTGCAGGAGTGGTTCTCTCTTTACGGACATAGATACGCCGTCTACATACAGCAACGGCCCCCACTGCTCTGATTTTGTTTGCAATCTATGATGTTGCACGTGACACACCCCATATCTCTTGAACCACCGCACTTTCCTGGTGGTGCGATGGGCGGAATTTAGGTTTATGAGATTGATTGAAAATAATTCAGCAAGGTGTCAAATACACCTAAGCTTGAAAGCTGGGAGCACATAGTTGTAATATATGTATTTCAAAAAACTTATTTCCCAGCGTGAAAACTGAAAATTTTAACAACCATTGCGTACTGCACTTTCTACGGTTCTACGGTGCAGCCGCGGTCTATCACGCTGCACGTCACTTCCGCCACAGACACAGCAGACGACGCAGATGCCACAAGCCGAGACGGGCCGAGGTACGTTTCTCCATGTGTTGTGTGATGGTTCTTGGTGTTTTGTGTGCTGAAGATTTGCGCTGACGCGTGGCTGCGAAATATGTCATTAGTAGCACCGTCGTTTGGTTATAAGCGTCTGCTTAGCATCCTCTTTTCAAGACAGGTACGTACAATCAGACAATACAAAAAATGATGGCAGCTTTCACACTTCTTTCCGGCGCATGCTATTGCCCGTCTCCATAGCTTGCACGCCGTGTTGTGCAGCTGACGACTGCTGCCGAGAATGGGACGGCGACGCTGCGCACGCCGGTGTACCTTCAGCACAAAATGCGCAAGTTGCGGCACAAGCTACTCGAGAAAGACCGTGCCGCGTTACAGCGGCTCGGTCAGATGGGCAACATGCGGCGTCCTGTGGTGAGCTGCCGCCGGCCGGAGCGGAACTGGCACTGGGGCCAGACCACCGTGGGGCAACCGCTTGCGTCGGCCGGTTGGACACGCTCGTCGCGCAGCCACGGCGACCACTTTACGGTGCGGCGGCTGGCAGACGCGCCGCCGCCCCTTGAGGCAGAACCGTTCCCGGACTGGCTGGACCCGCGGCTGCTGGCCGCGCTGCAGGCGATGTCCATCACCCGGCCGAGCCCTGTGCAAGTAAGTGATCGCCTCGCATGAAAGCGCTTTTCGTGGCTGCTGCATGGTGCCCTAGAAAGCCTCACCTTTGGCGAGGCGTCTTCGACTGGGCGCGCTCCCCTCCTCTGTATCAGAGCAGATAGCGCACGCTCGTGCCAGAGCGCCGAGAGAGCTACGGTAACGGACACCTGTCGAAAACTTTCCCATGAGCCCGCGGCCGCACTGCTGCTACAGATATGCGCATCATTTTCGTCAATGGCAATCTTGCCTCATTGATCCTCGATTACAGTTGATTTCAATTGTGCTCTCAACCGAATTGTGCGCATCCCGGTGTTTATGTGCGTCGTGGACTTTCGGAGCTCTCTAGAGCAGTCAAGTCGACCATCGGAAGACGCCGGTAGACATTTTCATGGCTGGCTGCCTACAATGGAATGGAATGGAAAGGTACCTTACGCTAGTTTAGCGCACGCAGACCTTCCGTCACAGGCCAGGCTACAGTCCCAGGGTTCTAAGCTTTACTGCAGACCACCTCGAGGCAGAAGATGTTCAGCAGCAGCAGTGACCGCCATCCCTTCCATGCACTACCGCCTGTCCGCTCCTGCAGTCAAATCGCCGTCGAGTCTCGCGTTCAACCCTGAGGACCTCGCTGATGGTGACGACCCGCAGACCCTAAACATGTGCGCAGCAGTTTTGCTGACCGTGCATCCCGAGATCAAAGCTTCTCTGGTCACCAGAATCGACCACCCCTCGAAACTGTACCTGCAGCTGACCCCACAATGCGGTATGAATCTGCACCTCAGGTCGACCACCATTTGCTTCAGGCTTGTTTGAATTAACTGTGTGCATGGCCAAACACCTCCAAGTTAACAGCCACTGATTTATGCATGAGAGGAGTTGCATGCTCAGGGTCAGATGTTGCCTCCATCAACCAATAATGGCAGCATTAGTTTCAGTTTCAGCATTAAAGACGGCAATTTTTGCAAGCTATCCGTGACACTTCTGCTCCTATTTCAACCGTCAAATATTGCATGAAGGCTCCCACATATCTTTGCTATCTTAAGCTAGGCTTTTTACGTAGTCCAAAATTTTTTTGCAGTTGGCTTTTAACCAAGGGAGGTCAACCTGGGTCATTATTGTCACTTGTGGCACTCAACTTGCGTTGGAGCTTGATATTAGCTCACTATTTCGAGCTGAGCTGTTGATTGCTGAAAGAGCACAGTTTTGGCGTGCAATAAGTAAGTGCAAACTTCAGACGGGACAGTAAGACAGACAAGGGACAGGCACTAACTCGCAACTGTTCCAATTGTCTCTCACACTGTCCCGCCCAATAAGTACACCTATTATTCCGTGCAAGAATGAACCAGCTAGCCCTGTAACATATATATTCTATTTAGAGCACAGTTGTCGATAGCCTGATAACCTATGGCATACACCCACTTTGAGAGGTTGTGCAATAGTCATAGGGCTCGCTAAATGGTCCCTGTTTTATTGCTCAGACCCCACAGATTGTGACATAAATGGGAGAGATAGTAATGCAAAAACAAATATTCCCTGAAAATTAGGCATCCTCTTTATTCTTATTCTTTTTTTGCACAGCTCGAGTGTCTGGAGGAGCTGGCGCGCGAGAAGGAGCGTCCTGTGCTATGTCTGGCCGAGCCCGGCAGTGGCAAGACACTGGCCTACCTGCTGCCCCTGCTGCAAGACATGCTGCAGCAGCTTCAGCAGATGCAGCCGCAGGCACTGGTCGTGGCCCCCAGCCGAGAGCTGGCCGACCAGCTGGCTAGAGTGGCCCACACTCTGGCCAGCGCCTGTGGCCTCTCAGCTTGCCTGCTTTCTCGCCGTGTGTCACACGCCAATGTAGACAAAGCACAGCTGCTGGTGCGTGTCCTCGGCATTTGGTTTTTCTAATAATTTGACAGTTCACACGGCGTAAAGTTTTCTCACTCCCTTCAGTCACAAATTATGGTAAAGTAGGTTGATAAGTGTGTCAAATTTATGTAATTTGATTCCAAGGTGCTGAAGATTATCCTGAAAGCAAGTCAGGGCAATATAATGATGGCTTTGTAAGTTTTCCCGTAAGCCAGCGTAATGAAGAGTAATTAACTGTTCATTGTACCCTCTGCAGTAGCTTAGTGGCTATGGCGTTGCGCTGCTGAGCTCCAGGACTTGGGTTCGATCCTGGCTGCTGAGGCCACATTTTGATGGGGCCGAAATTCAAATAGGCTCGTTTACTAAGATTTAGTTGCACGTTAAAGAACCCTAGGTGGTCAGAATTAATCCAGAGTCCCCCATTACGGTGTGCCTCATGATCATATCCGGGTTTTGGCACATAAAATCCCATAATTCAAACTTTTAATCTGTGTACTATTGTGCTGTCAGTCACAATGCATTGTGTCAGTCACAATGCAAAATTTAATTCCCAGCTCAAAGTGCACAACCCGGCCAATATGAAAGGAAACACTAAATTTGTGTTCAAACCCGTTAATTTTCGTTGTGTGTGCTTGTATGAGGAAAAGTTCCATGAACAGGATTCTTCCACAGGCGAACAACATAAATAGCAGTGAGTGAGGTTTCGACTTGCATGTTTACAGGAATTGTGGTTTGAACACAAGTGAAGTGTTCTCATTCATATTATCCAAGGGTGTATACAAGCTTGAGTTATTTTAATGGCCTCAAGCAATAAGAGTCAGGAAAAATGACTCTTTTGTCATTGCTGGCACAATGTGGCACAACGAATGTCATGTCAGGCATAGCGGTGCCTTCTGCAAATTGGTCGTCTGCCCCAATACATTACACTCTCATGTAAAATGGAGCTACTCAAAGGTGAATGTCAGCAATTGTTTTTCTTGATATCACTGGACAGAAGTGGCAAGAACAAGTTGCATACATTAATGTGTGCACCATGACTGAAGGCGTTATAACAGGAAGAGGATGGAATACGGCACCGTTGCCTCTGTCCTCTTCCTATCCTGTTCTGCTCGGTGCATAAGGCACTGATGCTGAATTCCAGTAGTGGATTCGGAGCAGCTGACCACCTTTGCAAGCAAGCACCCTCTTTCTGTCGTAGAGCAACACCTCATAATTTACAATTGGAACACAACCCACATGCCACGTGACATCGCATAGTGGAAGAGCAGAAGTGCTATAAAACATCCAGAATTGTCCTGGCTACCCTGCGTATGGTCATTCGCGTCTGCAGCCAGCACATGTAAAGCATTTTCTAGGAAGCCCGCTCGTAAGCAACGGTTTCATTGTGATTGTGTGTCCAATTCGTTGTACATATCAGAACTATCTGAGTCGGTGCTGTCACTATCAAGCAGCTAAAGCAATGCCCTGTACTGCAACGAGTCGTCCATGGCGTTAACTGCTAGCGCCAAAGCCGCTACTGCTGCGATTTCACCAAATGTGGTGAGCGGTAGAAGAAAAAAAGCACACGTGAAGGAAATACATCATGCAGAGTTTGTCCTCTGCGCCAGTTCTTGCAGAGCAGCCTCAACTACTCCACAAAGCGGTCGTGGCTCAAAATCTACTTTCAATATCTGATTGGAACATGCAGCTTGTGCCCTCGTTCTGACATTGGAACACCCCTGCTGCAGAGAGAGCAGAAAAAGTTGCACTGACTCTACCATTGGAATTCACCATAAGCAAAATTTTCGCAGAGCAGTACCTGCAAGAACACGTAAGCTGCTTGCCAAAGTATAGCGCTCATTTGCGGACCCCACAGAGATTCTTACAATTGTTGGCCACGGGGAAATCTGATGCCATCATCTATGCGAATTTCGTAAGTGCAAAGTGTAAAAGGCCTTGTGCCACCATGGCAAAGCCATTTTGTGGGTGTGCGAAGCTTGTGTAGTCGTTTGTGTGACAATAATGCCTGCTTAGAATGTAGTTGTCATGTAAAGCATTTGCTCGCCCTTATGACATCATTCGCTTTGTTTACTCACATTTAATAAAACTAAGTAATAGAAACAACAAGAGATGATGGAAGATCCTGCACTGTGTATGCCGACTTTTTTTTTGCTATTATGGTTGCCAGTATTACTTTCATTTGATACAACATCCTAAAACCAGCACAGAGGTTACAAGATGTAGATGCCGCTATCGAGGGCTTTGAATTCAAGTTTTACCAACAGCTGTTCAAGGGGCACATGAATCCAGGCATTGCTGCTACTGCCACGTCAGAAAGCTGAAGTCTCATGGCTGCGCAACGCGACACTCCAAAACAGAAGTCGTGCCTCACCAAACGCAACTTATTCTGTACGTCACTGTATGTTGTCTTGTTTTGTACTCTGAACAGAATGATGCAATAGGCTTTTGCAAAAGAATGGATGACCATTTAAAGGAGATTAATGTGGGTAAATTTCACCCAAACCATTTGTGATTCTTTTAATTCGATTTCCGAAACTGTCAAATCTCTGAATTTTGGCTTTTTTCTTCTTCTTTTCAAATTCTGCCACCAAAATTTAAAGCTGCAACACGTACAAGATCCTGATTATATTTTGCCTCACATTCAGAAAGTAGGACAAAAAGATGCACAAAAAGAATATTGAGTGAAAATATTTGTGGTAAGCAAAATTTTAAAAATTTCAAATTGGGCCCATTTTTGGACTTTGCACTCAAAAGTTAAGTGTGTCATTCTTTACTGGGGTTGTCAATTTGTGCAATAAGTTGAGTTTGTTTTACTTTAATTTAGAACATTATGTAAGCACTGTATAGTAAGTATAAATGAATAAAAATGTTTTTATTTTATTTTTTGACGTTCTTTCAAATTCAAGACAGCATCCAATTGCATTATTTGCATTCTCTACCTTGTCTCTGGCAAACTTTTCATGCTGTAACAAAAGCAAGCGCCGGAAAATTAAGCTCCATTCTCATGTATGGAGGGTTGTTGCTATGTTATCTGAAAATTTCATTCAAATCAGAAAGTACTCTGGAAACTGCTGGGACTGTGGTTATCCGGACAGGTCCTTCTAGGGAAGTTTTGCTTTGTTGAAATTGTATTTTAAATGTATGCATTTAATGTGTGTATTCAAGCGAAATTAAAATGAAAAACTTGCTATGGTTGAACGCGGCTAAACCAAGTTTGTCGAGCCGTAGCATGGTTTTGCTTGCTTCGGGAAAGGACACAGGAGCTGCTCGGCGCGGCAGCAGCAGTGAGCAAATTGACCTTCATGCTGCATCTCGCTTCAGCGCGAACTAAGCGTCGAAAGCACAGCACACACGAAGCTACCAGCACTCGTCGCACTTTGTCCACACTGCAGATCGCTTTCAAGATATGGACACCCCCGTGGCATACGCAGCAGCTGCCAGTAGCGGCAGGCTAAGTTCCAGTTTGACCTTGGCTGAGCTTGAAGGTCATATTTACAGAACCAGGCATTTTCTGGGTTCGTACCTGGAGTAGTAGAGCTATCGCTCTGTTACTTCCCTGTGGAAGAATGTTGCTTCACAGTAAATTAGTTCGGAGCCAAAGGAATCGCTATAGTTTGTTTTATTTTTTTCTCGGCGCGAGGCTGTAGATATTTGTATTGGTTTTAGTTCTCTACATATGGGCCATTCTTTTAAAATGAGGCTTGGCTAAGTTTCTGGGTGGCAATTCTGAAAATTCCGGAGCGTCAGTCTCCGTATAATTTTTTCTGTCCTTTACACTGCAGTGACAAAACAGCTAACTACTGAAAAAGAAATTTAAGTGGGTGGTACCTTTTCATTCTGTGGAATAAGCAAACAAAGTGACTGGTTCATTTGATGAAGCCACTGGTGGCTAGTTATGGCTGAGAAAAGATTTGCGCAGGTATCCACTCCAGGGGTGCTGCGGAGTACGAACCTGCGGCGTGTGAGACGGCTAGTGCTGGACGAGGTGGACACCTTGCTCGACGACAGCTTCCGTGACTCCATGACCAGCATTGTGGATGAGGTGCGGTGCTTCTCAAAATAATAGGTGCATGAAGATCCCACCACTTGTTCGAAACATCTGCTACGAACGATGACAGGCCTACACGTTCGTCGTAAACATTCCCTTTATTAATGCACTCCGCGACTCTTCCCTCACGCTCTCCGCATGCTGCCCATTTGTGCACACCACACGCAAGACATACACATTGTACCACCCACATCTTCCTTCCTGTGAGCCAAACATTAGAATATGTGAGCTAAATATCATTGTGCTGCGTGCAGCAGGGAATTTACAATGTCGTGTCAAAGGCAGTCAAAAGACGCTTGCTCTTGCATCCGCAGTGTCATCATCGAAAGCTGATCGAAAGCAGCTGGAAGACCAACACTGTTGGCTGATTTCGTGATCACAAGAACATTCTCAGTAATACATAATTGGTCATTTCGAGCTAAATAAATAAATACATATGTCTGCGATCTCAGGAAGACAGAAAAGTCATTTCATCTTTGCACTGTGCGTAGCTGCATATGCTGTACATAGCCTCTGTGATGGCAGCAGCGTGCTGCATGGCGTAGTCTATCGTGGCCGCCACAAAGTGCTGCAACAAGCTCTTTCGCCGTCACGGCATTAAACGTTTCTCCGGTGCTTTGCATTCGTTTCTTCTCCACAGCATAGCTTCCAACACGCTAGTGGAGACGAAAAGAGAGAGAAAGCCATGTAGCGGTGCCATAACTCCATTTGTTGTTGAAGGATTGGAAAAACGTTGGCGCCATAAAATTCGTGAGATGATTAGATAGAAAAGTCTTTCAGGGTCACTTTAAAGTCTCTTAATTCTAAGTAACTTCTTAAAATAAGAAGTCTTTAAAATCAAATGCTCTTATTGTTGATATGTTGCTGAAGATATAGCAAAATTTTCAGTTTCAAAATTCAAGCAAAAGTTAGGAATTATCCTAATTCATGATTTTAGTTGAGGTAACTTGTGTTCTACAGGCAACCTGGCCTCTTCATCACCACCATTGTTACTTTTAAGACGCCTTGTAATCGCTATCAGAGTTCTCTGAATTAGCATTCATAAGATAACACCAACTTTTTGCACTAGTCATTCGTGCCAAAAACTAGAGATGTGAGAAATTCTGACAGGTAAGACAACCTTTATCGCACCATCATATGTCTAAAAACTGTTTGACAATTATTTACATGAGGTTGTCTAGAAATATTTAGTCCGACAACTCCATAATCGATTTTGTTTGTTTAGCTCTTTGAAGGTCAATTTCTTTTTTGCTGAATGAGACTTCCAGAGTTGCATTTTTTCTTTTCACATTTAAAATCTTCAGAGTGACCTATTTCAGAAAAAGTTAAGTGACCATAAACCATAAGGTGACGAAAAATATTTTCCATATGTGAACAAGTATTGTTTATTCATGAATGCAGATTGGCTTGCATAAAAACTCATAGCAACAATAAAAAAGTAGATATACACTGGAATAAGTATACTATTCTGACTCAGCACTTGAGCAGCAGTCCACATTAAAACATCACCGCTCGAATCACATGCAGAAGATCAACCGGCACATACATTCATAGTGTAATCGAACTTTTTATCTGAGCGCATGCAAGAAAACTCAACGGTTGTGTGCCCATCATAAAAACGAAACGAGTCGGAAACTTGTGGTAATGCTTTTCCCATTGCCAACGAGGGGCAATCAATTTTCGTGAGTCTCAAGAAAAGAAACGCAGGCATGACAGCATCGTTTGTAATACCAGTGCCCACCTGTGAACAGGTGTGATCACTCCCCTGTGAGCAATAAAAGAGAGAGCATCTAGTGGTGACCCTTTGAGAGATTAGAAACCAGATAGACATCAGTTTTTCTGAGCATGACAAGCAGAAACGGCGCGCAAGACGAAACCAAAACTAACGCCTGCGCGGATTTGCAAGTAGTCACCAATGTGCCAGCATAAACAAGCCTTGGAATTAAAAACAAGAGACTACGAATTAAAAAAAAAAATTATTTTATCTGCACAGGTTGGCGGCACTTGCTGGGTGGGCAACAGGGAGTTGAAACATTTGCATGTTTTATAGTAGTACAGATGGTGTCGTAAATACACAGCATCACCCATTTGGGACTTGTTCGCCGCGCCCTATATTTTCGTCTTCGGCCCCTGAAGGGTTAAGAATAATGTATGCCTCAAAAGAAGTTCCTTTGGTGCTGCGCATAAAAGACAGGCAAACATTATTTAGGTTGATCTATTGTCTGGGAATAGTGGCACCTGTCGAAGCAGTTGCGTTCACGTTACACCAGACGTGACCAAACTACAGAGCAACTGAGTAAGCAATGAGCTATGAGCATAGGCCGTTGCTGTCTCACATCTCATAAATTATGAAGATTTACTGATAAGATAACTGCTATTTTCAGATTGGTTGCCAATTCTGAGAGAAATTCCTGTGCCGCACAGGTGAAGGGACACTAAAAAGAAAGACTGCACTGGTTTATACTGATTTTGTGTGGGCTTTCACAACTCCGTTTTTGTTTACATCACAATAAGAGGTTGTTCATTAGAAAAGAGACAATGAAAGTAAGCTCTCTCTCATCGATGTCCCAGTGCCAGTATGTCAGTGTGGTGACATGGAATGCAAAACTTTTTTGTATTTGGGCCATTGTGGATCGGTAAAGGTACTCTTTTTTCGCTAACTTTAGTCTTTGGCAGTAAACAAGTTCACTAAGCCAAAGCAGGCACTGCCAGAATCCATGACGTCACAGCGAGCTGGTGTGTGAACTTCAAAGTGAGGTTCCCATCCTGCACTTTAATTTCCTGCACCTTCTCTGGCTCATCAATCCTCTTGTCGTGGTAAGAATGGCTTTCCGGATATTTTTGAAGAGTTTACTGATACAGCTAATTACAGTTTTTTTTTCTATTTAGTGGCCCTTTAATGCCATTGTCTTGGACCTTAACTTTCTTCTTCCCGTTATTATTATATCGGAAGTTGCTGCTACGTGTGCCCTTCTAAATACACTAGACATTGAGAGGATGGTAGCTCCTGCAGGCTGCAGTGAATTCAGTAAGTTGGCTTGCAATGTAAAAATTAATTTTGCAATCTAAAGCATTGATAGACATAATTTATGTAGGATTATTTCAGATTGCTTCACAAATGTCTATTGCAAGCAGGGAATAATGCTAACATTAGGAGCAAGAGTATGCATCTGGTAGCTGAATGAATTGTGAAAAATCACTGTGCTGCAGACAGAATTCTTTTAATGCCATTGAGTATGTGTATGAGGCATTGGGCAAGTAGCATTTAACTTTAAGACATTAAGCACTTATAATGCCAGTTTGTTTTTTTATTCTTGTAAAGGGTTTGACTGAATAGATCACTTATTATTAAACCTGCACTACCTTCATTTGTTTTGGTAATTTCCTGACTTTAAACTTTTTCAGTTCTTGAGCAGGCGGCCAATTTTCTGTGGTCATACGAAAAAACACATCAGCAGTATCAACAGCAGGTTCCAGTACATAATTGAAAGTAATGCACAGCTTCTGGTCTGTCATAATGAAACGGTAAGCATTAATTGCTTAGGTAGGTGTCTGTCCAGCTTAGAGCACTCTTCCAGTAGCACTGTCCCTGTCAACATGCACATCATGGCTGTGGAAATGCACAGAAAGCGTTTGAGCTCGAGTGTTGACAAGCGTTGAAAAATCATCTTGTCAGCACTTTGTCATTCGTGTCCTAGCTTGTCCTGTCCTTTCACGCTGTTTAGACTCCAACAAGCATTTGCTAGTATGACAGAAAGCAGCTGTTGGAAGCCACAGTATGCCTGTTAGCTTTGGCAGCACTGTAGAGTACTTGAAAAAAAGTTGTTTGCAGATTGAAGCAAGATGCTAGTGTAATGTACCACATTGCTGTGAAATTGTGGATAGTGTCAGGTACCACTTACGTCATTAATAGTTTTTTTGGGTGAACGCAGCTACCGTGCGTTTACACAGCAGGCGGCCAGTGCAGTAAGGGTAGAAAGCACATAAATGAAACAATTGTGTCCTAATAATATTTGAAAAATGCGCACGTGATACATATGTTCCTTCGAACTTAGATGCAAACAAGCAGCCAGAAAGAAGCACGCGCCAGCGTGTGTGGAAGAGAGATGATTTCGTAGCTCTTGAAAACAATGTCAGCTGCTTGGTCTGCGAGGTGCAGTGATGCCATGTGCATATCGCCCAACTGACCGCAGGTAGTGCGGCCGGATGCACAGCTGGTGCTGGTAGGTGCTGCGCGGCCCCAGAAGGAAGCCTTGTCGGAATTGCTGGGTGACCAGGAAGGACAGCTGTTGCGCATCACCAGCCCACAGCTGCACCGGCTGCTGCCCCACGTGGAGCACCGATTCCTGCGCGTGCGTGCTGCGGCCAAGATGGCCAAGCTGATGGAACTGCTGCAGCGCAGGGGGCAGGCACAGCTGGTGTTCGCCAACACGAACGCTTGCTGCCAGTGGCTGGGCCACCTGCTCCGTGAGAACGGCATGGATGCTGCCTGCCTCCATGGGGAAATGTCTGTCCAGGTACTGTGCGTGCGGAATTAGAGGCTTTGCCATAAAGGAAGTGACGTTAGCAGTCAAGTGAGGATGTATACAGAACCCCACCTGCAAGCCACATACAGTATTTTTGCGTGTAACAGTCAAATAAGGGTGCAGATGATATGCAAATATTGCTTTAAGGTATTTCATATCAAATCAGAGTTCTTTGCCATTTAAGTTTTGCTACCTCCTGAGGAATCCCACCTCACTTATTGAGGCTCTCTCTTCTCTCTTTCATGGTCAATCATTTTGCTGGGTTAGCAGTTGGGTTATAGTGCATGCGACACCAGCAAACCAGAACTCGGACAATGGGAGTTGCGCTAGACTGCAGTTCTTTGCAATGTAGCAGAAGATATCAGCGTCACCAAAATGGTGGGGACACAGCTGCTGGCTGAAGGTGCGACATGGAAGAGTTGTCATCCACGTGACTGTTTCTATAAAGATTTGAGCGTTGTTGTGTGCAGTTGTTTCTGCATGTTATATGGATGGGCCTTTTATTCTTCTTTCTGGGTGTTGTAACTGCGGTTGTGGGTTGTATGAGGACGCAGGTTATTTACAGAAAAATGCAGTATGCTGAATTGGACTCGCGTTCCACCATCAGGTCTTTGACACGGCTGAAAGTGGTGTTTTCAAAGCAGGTACCTTCTTTTTCTCCGAACTGTTTAGGCTTGTGGCTGTTGGCAAGATTAGGTTACGAACCTAGGCTAACAACACTGCTGGGGAATGACAACTCTCTGCTGTGATAGAAGGCAAGCTGCTTAGAATTAGACCAACCATGGGTAATGTCACACATGTTGAACGATTCTATGCCAGTGTCATTGACTCACATGATTTTCGCTGGAAAAAATAAGAAATAATAAAGAAAGAATAAAAAGATTAGCTTAGAAATTGATTTGCACCGGGCGGTTTTGCATCAGCTGCCCAGTCCTGATTTAGACTGTATTCCTAGTTGAATGAGCTTCATGCTGGGTATCTGTTTCAGGAGCGGCAACGGCAGTATGCACGCTTCGCCGAGGGCGAGACAGATCTTTTGGTGTGCACCGACCTGGGCTCACGAGGTCTGGACACTTCACGTGCCAGCCGTGTGATTAACTTCGACTTGCCTGCGCACGTACCCGACTACCTCCACCGGGCAGGTCGTGTGGGACGGCTGCAGGGCAGTCCACATGCCACTGTCATAAGCCTCGTGGCCTCCGCAGCTGACGCACACCTGGCGCAAAGCATTGAGGTCAGCGTTGGTCCTTGTTCAGTGTTAGAGGGCCTGTCTGCCGTTAAGAACATGCTTTTGGATTGCGGTGGGAATGAGAAGATCACGTGTCACATTGGCGGAAACGGGCATGGAAATGAGCATGCATGTATCCTGTAAACTAGGAATTGTACCTAATTTTGCTCTGAAAGTGGTGCACAAAATACATGTGGCATTGCTTCACGGAGAGACATTGTCAACCACTCTGTGTACGGTCACATTTCATTTTCATTCATTCGTACTGTCTGCCTTTACGAGCTATTGTAGGAGTGGATAGGGCACATAAAGGAAGTGCATTTGTAAGAAAAGGAGAAAAAAAAAACGACATTTCTGATACATCAAAAGCGAAGGACTAAACACACAAGAACAGGCAAAGAGGCAAACCAAAGAAAAATGAACAAATCACACTCGACACGATAACACCTATATGACAGAGCATCGGGTACACAAGGCATATAGTGTTTAGAAAAGTTCCTGGCAGAATTTGGTGTGACAACTGATTCCAGTAAATAATTCCAGTGTTGAATGGCCCTAGGAAAGAAACTATATTTGGAGCAGTCATTACGCACTGTTCGAGGGGTATATGCATACTGTGCTAGTATATGGATATTTCATCAGTTTTTATTTGAAAATATTGCTCATGTCTTATTCTTACTTGATTGATGATCACTAAGAAAAAAATATTTAGTCTGTCATATTCGATTTCTTTTTCTAGCTCTGTGAGCTCAGCAAGATTACATAGTTCATTCAGAGAGTAACAAGTAACCAAGAGTAACGAGTAACATAACCAAAAAACTGGGCATGGAGAGTTATTCTGCTTGGATTCATTAATTTATTGCCTGAAATTGCATTTTATGCCCTTATGCCAACCTTTCTTTGCATAAGAGAGTAACTTCTTATTTTTGGTTAGTGCATATTGAAAAGTGGCGCTGCCTTTGTGCAGGCAAACGGAGTTGTGCATTGATGGGTCCTCAGGTACAGTTGCCGATTGGTAATCCAGACTCGATTGGGATCGCCAAAATGTCTGAATAATCGGGAGTCCGAAATATTGGGTTAGCTCAAAAATAAGTGAATTTATTCCACATGTGGCCAAAAATGTTGTGCCGTATTGGATCGTCGCTTCCGGTGATACCTTTAATTTCGCGTGACTGTAGTACAAGACACATCGGCGTCTACGAGTGACAGCATTCTTGACAGTGCCCAGCATGCCATCTTTCGCGTGAATCTGGATCATCGTTATGCTTTCACTCCACGTGAACTACTAGAACAACTAGGCTTCGCTAGTTTCATTTTCACAGGGCGCTGGCAACATGACTGGCAACCATGCCAGATACACACAACGAAAATACTACAACTGTTTCTGCTGGACTGGGTGGCCATATTAGCACGCATTCGTGCAGTTAGAGTCCGAAATTTCAGTCGTCCTTATACATTAAGTCTATGGGGTTAGTGGTGGTGCTGTGGGTATGTCTGAATAATCAAACATGTCCGAATTACCATATAGACGTATGTAAGGGCCGTACTTTTTCTCTTTTTTTACAATTTTGATGAGGTGCGGCCCCTACACGGGACCGACGTTTTGTTCGAAATGGTGCCAGCCCAGCGGACGACTTGTGCACGCCGAGGCTCTCGCCATCTAGCAACGCCAAGCGCAGTCGGGACTCCAAATGGAATAGCTTCTCCCTTAGAATTCTGTTTCATTATGTTGGGCTGCCAGGTTGGGGGTGCATTCCTTACATGAGTCTATACGGTATCGATTGTTGACTTTATTCCCTCTTGACATCTAATGCACAGTGCGAGTTACATTGTGAGAGAGGGGTGAGGGTGGCAGTCTTTTTCAGAACATCAAAAATGCATTGTACTTTTAAGAGGGAGCTTTAGCTTGGAGGCTTCTATCTAAAATACTTGAGAAAGGAGAAATCATTTTTCTCTGCAACCACAGCATCAAATTTGATGAGGTTGGTTGAATTCAAAAGAAAAAGTTAAAATCTAGTGACTGTTGGTATCGAATTTTTTATTTAGGTTTAAATTTTTAATAAAGATTGGAAAAAATTACAGATTCTGAACAAATGGAACTATCATGCTCACAACTCTATATCTCAGCATTGAAAAACAATGTCACAATTCTGTAAACTGCACCTAATAGTACATCTAAAGCGGACAAAATTTGTATGAAACATGTGGCCCTCAAATAATCCCCTAATGTGTGAGTAAAACTAGCATTACCTTTGTAAACAATGTAACAAATTCATGTAAGATATAAATTGACATATTAAATTTATCCGTTTTGGATGCTCGAACAGTTGCAGTTTACGGAACTGCGATATCTTTTCTTAGCGCAGAGCTACGAATTTGTAAACTTTACGCTTCTATGTTCTTCAAACTTACAAGTTTCTTATAATTCCTTTTTATAAAATTTCAGGCCCTAGATGGAAGTTCCTCTTCCAGCAGTCACTAGAATTTAACTCGCTCCCTCAAATGCAGCAAATTTCATAAATATCAGCCCAGTGGTTATCTTTGAAAATTGATTGTGTGTTTTACGTGTATTTGAATAGGCGGGATCGGAGTTGGGCCCGAGCTAAAGCGTTCTCTTAAGGCATGCCAGTTTCATCACAGTACTGGTGTAGGCATTCCTTACCATGATGTCCCTGCTTTACTGTTGCGAAAAAGGCTAGGATTGACTACACAGACTGATCCTGTAGGGAACACGTGATTATAGGTTCCAAGAAAAAGATAACTATGCAACATGTCACATGCTGAGGACAGCCATTATGGTAATAATTTCAGTGTTTAACATAAGGTAGCCATTCCTCCAGAAACTCGATGGACTTCCACTTTCTCACTTTTGCTGGCATGGTATTGGCATCGGCATCGTGTCCAGTAATCAGTGTTGTGAGCGTCTGTGGGCAACGCAGATAAAAAAATTGTGTTCTATGAATTTCTGCTCATTTTCCAGAGAAACTGCTGCATGCTTAGACACTTCGAATGGTAAGCTTTCTTTTGGGGTACGAAAGAGGAAGTATGAAAAACAGTAGACAGTCCCTTTAAGCAGCTTGTGAGCTTTTTCTTCGCTTTGCTCATCAATCACTGCACCAAATTTGATGAGGTTTGTTGCATTTAAAAAAAGTTAAAATCTAGCAACTCTAGGAAGTGGAATTTCAACTTATGCTCCCAACTTTAAGTGCAAAATCTTTGAAAGCTCAGAAATTATATTTAAAAGAAGAAAACTCTAGTATCAAGTTTACAATTCTGTAACTCTGCAACAAAAGAACAGTATCACAATTCTGTAAACTGCTCTCAATAAAATAATACACATGCTGTGCTCTAGCCACTCATCAGTAGCTTGCGCTCCAGGCAGCACTGCACACCAAATGCATGTGTGTTGTCGCTCTGCAGCATTTGAGTTTGTGCGAAAAGTAAATGCTTTCCTCTTTTGCTTTTTTGCTTGTGTTACTTTGTCTGCTTGCTGTGAACACCTTCTGTAAAGGCTGGTCCTCTGGTTCTAAGCTTATTATCATTCACAAATTGAAAACTTGGTCGTACTTCGATTGTCAGATGGACACAGTTGCTTGGTCTGCGTGTTTTGCACTTGCGCAGGCTTTGAAAATTGTTTTGGTCATTGTGCGGGTGTTCAAGACTCCAGCACTTCCATTTATAAGAGGTCTATGATGTAGTTTGCTTCCGCACTTGCAAATGAACAGTTGGTGATATCCGTTCTTGTGTTTTGTTCATGCAGATAGCAGCCCGTGAGGCAAGGCCAGTCAGTGCTAGGTGACGGCCCAGCAGGAGCAGCCTATTTCAACAAGATGGAGAGCTGAAGAAGAGAGCCAACAGAACATGCAGGCTGTAATGCAGTAGTCAATAGGTGGTGAAATGGCCTCAAAGATTGGTGATCATAGACTGGAGCTCAAGAGTGGCCAGCTTACTTCATGTCCGGTGGTCTTCTGTTGCTTAGCAATGAGAGCTCATTACAGAAAGTTGTATGCCATGAGAAATATACAGTCTAGATCCTTATCTTCTACATGACGTCTGAAACCTGCTCGGATTAAAGGGACGACAACACCAAATTTCTGAGTGTGAAGTATGCTTTACATGGTAAACTTTACATGTCCCAAAGCAAACTGGCAAAACTTGAGCGCATCCAGTGCAATAAAAAAAATTATTTGAATTTTTTTTGCATTGCAGTAGGACCATGCAGCAGTATTCAACCATGACAGGAGATGAAAAGCTGACCAGGTGTTCCATTGACCAGGTGTTCTGTGTGGTCAATGTGCACAGGCTACGCATGGTTTCGCTTTCACATGTGCATCTCAAGCTGATCACTGATGTGCATCTCAGTGGTCAGCTTGAGATGCATTTGGCAGCCACATGGTTTCAGAATGTTTCTGAGCAGACGACACAGTGATAGCCCCCACTTCTTGACATCGCGCAAGGTACACCAAAATGCTAGTCTCTGCCATTGGCACAAGGTTAGAGGCAGAAGTTTTAAATCAAAGTCTTGGCTTAAAATGTGTGCCGAGAGCCCAACTTATGGGTGCACAGTAGAATACGGTCAATTCAAACTCCAAGAAAACTGGAAATTTATTAAAATGGAGTCCGAGCTAAGGAGAACCCCTTTAATATATAGAGCACAAAACCAGAACCATCACTAACCTCACACTGTAAATGTGTGTAAATGTTTCCTCCAACATCATGCGACATGTGCCGGAAGAAGCCTGGGTTCCGTATAAAGTCGAAGTGTGATAAGGTCGCACCTCACTCGCTGTTTGCCATGGTGCAATGGCAAACATGCAACGGTGAGCCAAGAAAGACTGTAGCGTGACGTGTGCCCCATATTGATGACGTCATTGAGCGCTCTTTAACATGAGCAAGCATGCACTAGCGCGCATTGGTGGCTCCTTCCTTCTCCTCTTAAGCCTGAAAGAAAATGAGGGCGTGCACTGCTCTGCTTGCTCAAGTTCAGTCTCGGCTTCCCAGGCATCTTTCGTCATAATTTTTATGGTATGCGACATTACGATAGCTAGAGATGCATCAAAGCTTTGCCTTTGCCTTGGGTTTGGCCAAAATATGGTGCATGGGAGTGGGAGATTTCGTTCAAATTAACCGTTGCGTGTTTTTTGGAGTTTGAATACATGGGAGCTTTTCTCTATTCAAATACACAGGATTTTGTCAGGACCAATGGAGCAGGCCGAATGAGCCGTCAGTTCGAATTAAGAGATTTTGAATTGTATTGTTAATTTGCAGAAGTCACAGATAACAATCTATTTACAATATTTACAAGAGAGACAACTATGCATAAACAAGATGGCTGTCGAGACGGATTCCACCTACACACGTTAAGCCGTCATCTTCTGACTGGCGCCACTCTTGGTTGTGCCGTAACAATATTGAGATTTCATTGTATAACCATACTGGCCTCCTCTACTCTCAGTTACAATGGTAATAAAGGAATAGCTGGATGGCTTTGTCATGGCCACTTTAGGTTGCACAATTAATTCTGCACCCGCCGTGGTTGCTCAGTGGCTATGGTAGGCTGCTGAGCACAAGGTCGCGGGATCGAATCCCGGCCATGGCGGTTACATTTCGATGGGGGCGAAATGCGAAAACACCTGTGTACTTAGATTTAGGTGCATGTTAAAGAACCCCAGGTGGTCGAAATTTCCGGAGCTCTCCGCTACGGCGTGCCTCATAATCAGAAAGTGGTTTCGGCACGTAAAACACCATAATTTAATTTTTTTTTAAATTCTGCTTTAGTGATGTTATACTAATTTGTGAATGCCAGTGTTTGAATAGCTGACACACTATTCTGTTGCCTCTTTTCAGCAGGCTTGCATGCGTTTGCTGAATGTAGTAAACAGAAATGGCAATTGTGAAGGCATAGCAGCAGCAAAACACACATTTTGAACGTTTTGTCATCCCAAAAATTCAGAACAGCTTGTATTGAAGTTTTCTTTGCACTGGTGACAGATCGCCCTAGTTGGTATGGCTTTGTCTGGTTCCCAAGAAGTCACCAGGGCGTCTATTCTGTAAGTGTCCACCTATCGTGAACATGTCCATTTTGTGTGCTGTTGAATTAGGTGCTGATTGGCTGTCTCCTGATGCGTACCCAAGCCCCGGCGAATCAGAACAGCAGCAGACGAAATGGACATGTCCACTAGGTGGACATTTATGTAGCAACCCTGCAGGGCAACCGCTCTGCTTGAGCCTCTAGAGAGAGAGAGAGAGAACACTATTGTGTCCTTGATGGGGTCCAGGGGTGGCGAGGGCTGGGGGAGGGTTGGGAAAAATGACATAATGCTTCAGATATTTTAATCCTGACATTCTACTTTATTACTCAATCGTAATGTGCACTTTTTTGGGGCGGGAAAATTTATTAAAATATGTCATACATACGTTAGCATCTAGTATGAAACCGAAACTACAATTGGTGATGTCTTGCCCTGTAATCTTCTATATCCCACCTTCCAGTTTTTAAGGCCGTACTTTACCGTAACTGCAGTTGTTGGAAGCTGCAGCGAACACTGGAAGTTCATTGTCGTTCAACACCACCAATAAATGGCATATAATCGTATTTCAAGCAACATGCTAGTAATAAGATCTGATCTCGGAGGTTGTGCTCTTCCGTGCGACGCTTAGGTCGCAACAACCAGCCCCCCAGTATCTTCGATAAAGTGTTGCTGGTTTCTTAATTGTTAGATTAACAGATGGTTTTCGGCCTCCATGTTTCGGCCCTAAGCAGACACACATGTGGGTATCTAGTTAGACATCTGTGTCAACCCTATGCTCTGTGCGCACGAAACACGCATAGATGCGCCATTAAAAGGAGAGTTTAATTGTAAGCGGCTGTAAGTATTCCGACAGATCAGAAATTTAGGGGTATCCCGCAGCCTTATTCTTGTAAGCTTTGTGACTTATTTTGCTCATGATGTAAAATGCCAAAGAACATCAATAAATCGAAGTGCATGGGTGCCTTTTCGCTGTTTGTTGCAGCTGTACTTGCATTGATCTGGTTCTCACCCTGATGCGGTTGTTGAGTTTCGTATTGAGCATTGCGCATTTGGCATCCATAAAGTTTCATATCACGTTTATTTAGAACATCTATGGTGGCATCTTAATATTGTGAAAGCAAGGTCATGTTGTATCGAAGAGCGAAGCACTCGCGGTTATATAGCTGGATAATCCCGCAGTAAATGCGACGAAAGGAAAATTGTCATCCACCGGAATGTAGCACAAAGCTACAAAGGAAACCCATACGGGTTTCACCGAAAGGAAACTTTAAGGTGGAAACCAGTGGAAACATTGAGCTCGAGTGTGCCCTCGCCCGTTTTTTTACTCGCACTGCCTCGTTCACTGCCTACGCCCCCCTACTTGGGAGAAACCGAAACCGATTGGATTTTTGGAAACCGATTTTTCAAATAAGTTCGATATTGTCAAGAACATTTCGAATATCAATGCTTTATACTAGTGTCCACTTACATCTCATATTATTCACCATTTAGTCGTAGCTCGTGGCTATTGCTGCCATAATATCGTTGCTCCTGCGGTGCCGTCTACCCTGCGGCGCACAGGAAAGAACCAGCAACGCTTTCCTCGCACCTTCGCGCGCGTCTTCTCACCAGAGATAACTAGCCACGTATCCACGTATCTGCTGAATACACGGGCTCTGCTCACAGGGCGGCGATTATCGACACTCGACGACAGCTGCTGAGCAGACAGCAGCAGCGATAGCGCAACGCGGGGCGTGGGTAGCGCGCGGTGTAGGCTGCGTAGACGCCGCCCAACTGGCTGTTGTGGACAGATGACAGCCAAGGTGTCGTCGGTGCTCGGTCTACCGCTGTACCCGGAACCACGCTTGGTGACTTTTGAACCGGTAGGCCTTTGGGCTAGGCTTGAGCGCTCCAGCTGTGCCGCAGCTGTATATCGTCGATCTCGCAGGTAGTGCCAATGGACCAGCCCGTGGAAAGGCTACTGCCGGGCACTATCATCGACCTCTCGGGCCATGTTCTCGGCAGTCCCAAGAGGTGACGTCGATGATCGGCGAGTCGATCGCCCGTCTTGGCATGGTCCGGGTATATATTCCTGCATCTGCAGGTTCAGCATCAACCTCGTGACAGCCACTGGCGACATCGCGTTGCACGTGAACCCGCGCTTCGACGTCGGCAACACGGTGTTCAACACGTTCCGCAACGGCGACTGGGAAGACGAGGAGACAGTCGAGCGCCTGCCTGTGCAGCAGGGACACAACTTTGAGGCCATGATACTCGTCGAGGAGATGGGCTACAAGGTGCTCCTCCTTTTCCTTTTCCCCGCTATTTTTTTGAGGCGTACCTCTAGGTGTATCGATACCCCGCCCCGAAATAACCAGAGCTGCGCAGTAAGCCTCATCGAATTACGAGCTTTAATTTTACGGGTCACGTTTACATGCAGAGGCGCACGATTGAATGTTGATTGTCAACAGGATTGGTATAGTGAATGGGCAGTATTTTTGGTGAGGCCCTCCCTGTTGACACATTTGTTAGCATACAAGTGCTGGCCCGTTTGATTCGCGCGCACCTTCTTAACTAGCTCAGAAGGTGCTGCACTTGGCTGTTCGTTTCACCACTGCAGCTTAACGTAGTTGCCATTTGCTCCTAGCCATTCGTTTAGTACTCTAAACTTCGCGCAGAATGAGTTCACAGCATTACCTGCACTTATCAGAGAGCTAAGGCAGGGCTCATGCAGGCTGTGCCGTGTCGGTGCACGAGAAACAACTATCACCAAACCTGCTGATCAACTAGCGGGAAACTAGTTCATGAAGTGCAGGACGAACCGAATGTGTCGATACATAGCTAGAGGTGGCCGTAGCGGGCAAGCTGCCTTGTATCATGCAATTCCTACATTAAAGTAAACATTCACAAATTCGGTCTGTTAGAGAAGAGGAAAGTGAAATAAAAAGAACAAAAGGCCATGCTTACTAGCCGGCAGCGCACGTCCATCGTAAGTCTTAAGCTACTGTAAAAGGTGCGAAAGAAGTAGGTTAGTGAGTGAAATTGTGGTCAGGCTTGTGCGAAATTGATACCGGTGACATATGGCGCACTTTTGAACGAGATCAAGCCTAACCCGGATCGAAATTTTTGACTGTGATTGGCTCCCCCGTGCAGCTTACGCAATATGGAGCCAATCACAACCGAGAAATTTGATCCGGATCAGACTTGATCACGGTCGAAAGTGGGCCGTGTGACATTGGTATGAGCCTGCTTCGTTTCGGTCTCGTAAATGCCACTGCTCACCATCTGCAGTGTGCCATGTGGTGCCAATATTACGAGGGCCTTGAAGTATTTCTCATATCACTCCCTTCGCATGATGACCAGAGCAACATAAGCTTGCTGCCTTGTCTTAGAGGCCATGGTTAACGAACCAGTTCTTGCTTCTTTTAAGGAGCAGCAACCACTCTAGGATAGTCGATGCAGCGTGTCAAATGAGTAATGCTTGAAGGGCCCTTGACCAGGTTTAGGCATTGTAAACAGGCAATCATGTGATGTGATGACTATGTACTCTTCAAAGTATTGCACCCATGCACACAGCGAAAGAAGCTGAAAATTCAAATTAAAGCTTGTGCATTTTTATCCTCACAGGCGTATTTACCAAGTGAGATGACATCGCGCACATAGTGCTTTCGCCTCACACACACATTGCTTGCTGCACAATAAAAATTCGGGAACAAACAATCGTCGCTGATTTTAAATGTATGTGAAAAGCCATATACTCCTAAAGAGCTATTCACTCCATTAAAAGGAATGATGCACTTCACGGCGTGCATTTGTAGCAATGTTTCATTGCGTAATTTCATATAGAACACAACCGTTAACCAGCCTGTCTATAGCTGTTGTGCACAGCACGTGCATCTCAAAATGCTTTCATAGTTGACATTGGGCAATGAATGCACCCTGCAGCTCAGCTGTGCGAGAGCATGCACCCTTTGTATCAGCAGTGAAATTCCAACCACCGAACACGAAATTGGACGAAGGAGCCAGAGAAAGCAGTTGGCTTTGACAGCCAGCCAGCTGCAGCGGGAACAACTTGGGGGAACGAATTCTGGGAAATGTAGAGTGCGTAGGAACGCCTCTGGAAATGTGACATGCAGCAAGGGGGAGTCAAAAAGATTAGTATAAGGAGGCCAGGGGGTCGTGGCCCTTGACAGAATAGGAGGTGGTATGGCTCCTTGCTTCGATGCGGGAGAAGGTAGAGAAGGAATGTAGGTTATCAGCAGTAGTCGAGGAAACTGTATAGGAAGCTTCCATGCGGGTAGGGCAGCTTGCTTCCTTACACGGCTGCTTTGTGACATTTTTTCTTTGGTTCTTACTCGGCTACTACTATACCTTTTTAAATATTTTGGGGGGTATAACGCTTCCTGAATGGCCATTTGTAAATCCTAGTGCACAACCAAAATTTCTGATTGGGGTTGATGTGGGGGCCTTTATAGGAACTGAGGGCTGCCTCACCAGCCCAGCCGGTTTTCTAGAAGGCTTTGTCAGTACTCAGTTATCACAGGAGGGGCTTTTCGTTGCCAGAACATGACCTTGAAAGGGTATTTCAGTAGAGGCATCCACTCTTGTTAGCCCTTCTAAGTACGAGCTGCTATATATATAATGCTGTGAACCGAAGGCGAGACCCACAGAAAGGACAGGATCATTGACTCTTTTATTAACCGGCGCAAGTATGGCTGATATAATTGTACAGGTGTGTAGCAATGAGAGAAGGAAATGCTACAATGAGACAGTATGGCAACTGCATGAAAAGCCATACCTGAACAGTCTAAAGAAATCTCCTGGGATAAAATTAAATGCAAAGATGTATAACTTGTACATCATAGTGGAAATTGTAAAACAGCCACCCATTAGAAAAACAACCTTTTGGCTATAAGAGACTGTTTCACAATGGCCTCGCCATGTTGTGGGAAGCCGTCCTTGCATAGCCATACCATGCAGCTTGTAACAGCTGGCAGACCGTATGGCACCTTTTCTTGTTGGCTTCTGTAGGCATTGCCTGCCTGCTGTTTATACAATGCATAAAGGGCTGCATTGTCTGCTTCACTGCATCTTACAAGACAGCAAGCAGGTTGAAGGATAGCTTTTCTCTCTGAAAACAGTGTAGAGCTCATGCTGTATATCTTTGTTCCCATCTTAAATACTGTAACGTGCCAAATAGGTACACGTGACATTTATTTGCTGTGTTTATGGTTATAATGTTATTTTTTTATTATGCTACATGCCATTATTCTTTACGTGTTCTTATAAAAACTCAGAAGCACTCCCTTAATAACATTTGAAATGTAATCCATCCTAAAGAATTTCATGGGAGGATGAATGGTCGTCCTGTGCTAACCTATCGCTTACCTTAACTTGCGTCATAGTAGTTTGTATCGCACAATTAGCAAGAATGAGGTGAACCGAGGCTTTTATCATTTACGACTTAAGTCAAGGTAAGTTTGTTTACACAGGTTTTGTGTCAAGCTTTATGCAAATTGTTATGTTAATGAAAAAGTATCATTTGCGGGTAAACAATTGGAAGTCTTTTGAAGGTGAAAGGCTGCCAGAGTGATACTTGCTTCGAGCAAGTTTATACAGACAAGTTCTGGAAGCAAGTGAAATTGTGTGTGGACACTCATGCGTCCCGTAACGTTGTTTTCCCCATAGCTAAGCGCTGGCGGCGGTAGGTGTGGTTGCAACACATATAAAGAGATGGTGCGAGTGTTGCGCTGCTAACACTGACTAATGCCGACTAACGGTGGGGTTATTCGGGCGTGACAAGGAATAGGCTTTTCCTCTCTTTGTTCCACACTTGCGCCAATCCATGCTTCTGTGAGACCACCTTGCGAGGTCTAGGAGCAGCACACCGGAACGGACGAACACAATGTTTCAAACGCACCACCGTTTACACGACTGTACGCACAAACAACCAGGTGTTGGTGTCCGGAGTGGGGTGAACATATTCTCTCGATATCCAGTCGCAGTGAGCTGGGCTCACCGCGCCCATGCACATTCTGTGGATAACAATTCAGCTAGCAGGCATTAGTGTATAAAAGGTGCAATAAATGCCCTTGTGATTGTTTGCACTACTGTGTTGTTGTTCCTTTGTCCCAAGAGTACATGCGAGACCCCCACAATTGATACCAGCAAATTAATTAAAAAGGTCACTGTGATCTTAAAAACAATGTGTTGTTTGACAGTCTCTGCTGTTTCGACTTTGCAACGGCTTGTGTGCTGCATCTGAAGTAAATCATTATTAACAAAGCGTGCATGTATCCCACAAAAGGCATGTGCTCAGGGCACGCTTTAAAAATATGCATGATATCCCGCCCCTCTTTTTCTTTCCTTCTTTCTTTCTTTGTCATGTCTGTGAGATCTTTACAAATTTTTAAGTTCTCAAGTTGGCAGATAAGCAAGTACTACTGTGACTTCAGTGGAACCATCCGTATGTGTGCAGGTGGCCTTCAACAAAAACCACTTTGCGGACTTCAAGCACCGGCTGCTGTACAGCATGGTGGAACGGCTCAAGGTGGACGGCTGCGTCACCATCCACCGCGTCGAGCAGCGGCCACCCCTCGGTGCCCTGGTGTGTGCGTTTTCTTGCTGCATATCTAGTACACCGTGTGCGCCTATTTTTTTTCAAGTTCACAGTACACATGCCGCTTAATGTAGTGGCTAAATGCACTGTGCTTAAACTGACAACTAATACTGCAGTTTATTTTACCCATAAGTACAATGCGCATGCGTGATGCACAGCTGTAGTGAAGTGTAGCTTGCATATGCTAAGTCATTGTCACAGTATCTAAGTGAGTAATATGTTGCGGTGTCTTCAATAAACCCTACTCTGGTGGACAAAAGTTGTTCTCTTCGTACAGAGGTTATTTACAGAGCTGCAATGGTAAAAAGCCATCGGCATCTCATCAGAAAGGCATTTGAGAAGAGAATAGTTTTTTTTTCTAACTACTCTACGTGCAACTTCACCAGAAGTGGTACTTGAACGTAATGACGGAGGATTGGCTTTTATTTTGATGCAAAAGCTCATTGAGCAAAAAAGCCGGAGTCCGGCATCTGTAGCGGCGAAACAGCACATAAATTCCCGTTGGCTGCGATGCCACGTCACAAGCACGCTTCGATGGACTTCCCTTTGGCTGCGGCACCATGGCACACGTGCACCTAGAGGGAGCAGAGCGGGCAAAAGGGAACACCTCCTGCCGCAGTTGTTTGCTGGTGTTACGTGAGCGAAGAGTGCATCACCGCGATGCCAAATCGCCCTCACTCTCACTCCCGGAAGCCTGGGTTACCCGTGCATTCCTTGCCCGTCCAAGCTCTCGCCTGCGTTCTAACTGCGCCTTGGTAAGGCCAAACCAAAATGCACAAGCATCTCAACACTCTCACTTGCCTGCAACTTGAAGGACTGCTCAGCGGCATTCAGTTGGACATTAATGCATTCACAACTAATAAGAACTGCTTAGGTTTCCTCTGATTTTCTTTAATTTCTCTTTCAGTTCAAAATGTCCTTGTGCACTTAGCTTGCCATCTGCTTCGAACACGTGCCACATGTGAAGATCTCTGTTCCTGTGTAAAGGGCATTTCCAGATAACATTGAATAAGGTGGGCTGGGTCAACATCTTCAGTTTTGACTAAATTTACATTTGCGCACTTAGCTTGCCATCTGCTTCGAACACTTGCCACATGTGAAGATCTTTGTTCCTGTGTAAAGGGCATTTCCAGATAACACTGAATACGGTGGGCTGGGTCAACATCTTCAGTTTTTACTAAATTTACATACATGTGGCACACATAGAAACTGCAAATACTGTATCTATGTATCGATAGCTAACAGTAGTTTTCTGTGGGAATGTATGCAAACAAATTTCCATGAAGTGAAGATTTGTTTCCTACAATATTGTAGGACAACTTCGCAACAATGAAGAAACAGTGCTAGCAACAGAACCACAGGAAGAATAAACAACATCGGCACTGACTATCAACTGGTAGGAAAGACTTACTGTGTGCATAAATAGGAAATACATATATGCTTGAAAAAGTGCGAAGGTATTAAAGATAGCCAACATCACATCTGCATCTCATCTAGGAAAGGAACATACTGAAAAACAGCTGGCCAGCAACTATGGAGAGGTGAAGGCGCAACTTATGAGGGGGACAAACTGAAGACCATTTGATAAACAAAGTACAAAGATGAGTAACAAGGATGACATATCACTCTAAAGACAATAATGACAGAAGTAAAAGTAACAGTAGTAAAAATAAAATGGCAGATGATCGACTATGTGTGGGAAAAGCAAACAAATCTAGCTGTTGAGATATGTAATCTCCTTGTCGAAATCGATGGCCTCCTGATAAATGTGGAAGCTCTCTTTTGAATGGTATACACCTCCCAGATCTCAAGTGCTTGCTGATCCCGGTATTTTCATACTGTGCAGGAATAATCCAAGATAGATGAACATCCACAGGTTTTTTAAGCACCATGTTGCACATTCAAGAAAGACAACCACAGGAAAAGGCAGTGGAGACTGAAATCCACAGGTGTTACACAAATGTAACATTTGCTGTATTTAATATGTTCCTGCCTTTTCATGTATATGTGTCTTTCCTTTGAATAAACCACCAGTCGATTGTCAGCATTGTTTGATCTTGCTATGGTCCTGTAGCAAGCAATATGTTCTTCTTTTTTATTGCGATAGCAATTATATGGACACTCCAGGCGCATTTCTGCCGTCTCCGTCACCCTGAGGTTCCGTCTAAAGTCTAAGGGTGATAAAATGGTTGTTGTGCACTGTATGTGTGAGTGAAAGCCTGCGAGGGTGAGCTGGTCACTGCGGCTCAATTTCGCACACGCAAGTGAGGGAAGCGGGGAGGAAGTGCGTCATCTTCCATAGTGCGCAACGATCCGGGGAGAGGGTCGGCAGGGGAGGCGCGTTCTACTCCGCTGTGTCTTGAAAGCCATCTGGGACGGGAACAGAGTCTGGCCGCATGCTGTCTTTTCGCTGCTTAGTTCATGTTGATGCGAGATGCAGCAGGAAGGCCAGTTCGCTCGCTCCTGCTGCCAGACTTCCTCACTCAAGCATTTTGACAGCGAGTTTCCGTGGTCATAAAGTAAGATGTGTTGATGTTTGCTTGTACGACACCATGCTTGTTAATTTAGTTAGTATGCCTATGTTTACAAGGTTATAGGACCAATAAAGCTACTATCCTTACTTCATATAGCTGGCTTCATAATGTTGCTCAACCAACTATCCCAACATTGTACGCTTGTACTACTTCAGAATATGCCTCCATCTAGGCAGTGATACCATTTTTACAGTATTATCTTTTCTGTTTATTGAAAAAACTCTTGCAGCTGTCAAGATTAAGTGTATAATATCTGTCATAATTTCATGTCTCAGTCATCATAAATATGTTAAATTTAGTGAATGACCAGAACTATGGAAATCTCAATTAGTAATTGAAAATTTGACAATATTGATAATTCATAGGCAAGCTTCTTTGAAAACTTTTGAACTACTCACTTAAATTATATTACGCAGATAGTCCATTTTCATTTCTTCTGTCTTTTCCATCCCTCCCATTGCTATGTAAAGCATCTGAACGAGTGCGAATGCTTTTTGGTTAGCTCAGACTAAGTGAAAAAAGAGAACGGACAACTCCGGGGTGTCCTGTTAAAAACTTGCTGGTTTTCATGCAGATGCCCCCCATGGAAGGCTTCCAGCAGCCGGAACAGTCACTGGCAAATGAGCCAACCGTTGTGTACAACCCGGTAAACGATTCCACTTATTTATCCAGCCACACGCATGTCATGACTCGCAGCACACAATAGCTGTGGCCAGAGAACCGCTCCAAGTAACGCAACAGTAGTGCAAAAGAGGCTGCTTCACAAGTGTAGCCAAGGATAGGCTTGATGAGCAGTAGCAAGTGAACACAGCCTGTAGCTTGCCACTGTGAATGTTGTGTTGCAATATTTAGCATCCATTAGAGCACTACCTGAGCCCTCCTGACTCCAAGAACGGTATTCTCAGGTGATCGCTTTCGTTGATGCGTTCACGTTTGCGACATGTTGTGCAACATGGCTTCGAACGCTCCGGTGCATCCGGCCAACAGCATTTCTCGTGTCCTGCCAAGCTTGGTATGTTCATAGCACAGTGCCAGCAATATTGCCGGCTATATACACGGATGCGTCCAGTGCCAAAGTCTAGCGAAAGTAATTGTATCTTTGAAAGTGATTGCGTGAGAGTGCCTCTTCATTTAAATGAATTGAGCAGACACATAGTAGCACGGCATTATAAAATTATTGCCACATAGGACAGACTGTTTCACAAAGTTGAGGGTAGCACATCACCCCAGCCAGGTGCTGTAACATTGCACATAGTGTTGAGCATTACTGCTGCTCAGAAGAAAGGGCCAAGAAATAGTGACAGGAAACAGTGCAAGATGTGATGGGTTCTGGTAGCTATTAACATCATGGGTGCAAGCGTAAGCACATTACTAGTTGAGGATGGATTTGCTACAGAGCTGGAGAATGCACACATAGTGAAATAGGTGTATCAGTAACTGGATTGGCAGTCTCCGAAGGAGTCGAGTCTGAATTGTCTTCTGCCATGCAGCCGACGCCCTTCCTGCACATGTTGCCTGGCGGCCGCCTGGCACCAGGGCTGATGGTGTATGTCAGCGGCCGGCCACACAGCGAGGCCACCTCGTGAGTCACGCTTGCCCTGGTCTGCATAAACTCGCGGAAGTCTTAAAACATGGAGCAAGTGATTTCAATTACAATGCAGCCTGGCACTGTAGTATGTAAGAATTCTTTTTGTCTCATTCTATTAGCCGTTGCTTATCACCTGTCCTGCTGGTTGGCCGATCTTGGCAATAGCAAAAGTGGGGCTTCACACAAACCATTGACAAAGGGGATAAAAAAAATGAAAAGAATCATTACATAATACAGGCCCTGGTTCTGTGTACAGTAGAGCGCTAAGCTTGACTAGGTATGACTCCGGCATTGGTGTTAGCCATGTTTTTGTAAGTAACAACATGTTACCTCCTGAAGATGAGATTAGACACAAAGTTTGTTTAGGTAAGAAACTTCTGTATGGGGCGAGAGAAGCCTTTATGTATACTATAGCCAGTACCCTTTAATCTGTGTCTGCTTGATTGAATGTTGAGCATTAGTCGGCATATCTATATATATCTTCTTTATTATCTTCTTTTATATCTTCGTTATTATTTTATCTTCTATATCTATATATATCTTCTTTTGTTGAAAGAGAGTGCATTTCACAGTGGTTAGGCAATTTCAAGTGCTTGAATAGTGCCTGAAAAATAAAATTGAAGCCATTCAACAGCATTGCTCCCCAAACATTGATATGAAGTTCATTGTCTTGACCAAACAACTGCTACATACTCTTGGTCTTTCCTATCTAACTAGTCTGTGCTGTAACTGGAATCACCTGCTCACTTCACCAGATGGTGTAACCATGACAAATTCTATAAACAACTAGTGGTTCCCTTTAATATTTGCTCATCTCTTCTATTGTGTTGTATTTTTCAAGGATTGCATTTGTGTTTGAGAGGTATCAACATGCTTATCTACCCATCTTGACACTTGCTTCTGTTGCATTTGCCCTTTTCCTTGCTCTAACATGTTTCTTTTTTTTTTGTTCTTTGAATTGTGGGGACCACAAGCTGCTGAGGTTTAATCTTGTTCCAGTGAATCCAGGCCAGGTTTGACAGCTGGGCATTTCAAACGCATGCACCAGAGCTCAGGTTGTCTCTTGCCACAAACAGTAGTTTTCTCAGAAGCCACTGATAGGCACATCCCACAGAGTCATCCTTCTTCCTTTTTTTTTTAACATTTGTGATGTGTTCTTTCATTTGTCTTCGACATTGTATTTCACTTCTTTGGACTCCTATGTGCCTGTGAAGAAACGTGATCCCTTCCTTCATAGTGTATGCCATGAGGGCATTACAAGTGAAATCAAAGTGTTAGCCTGTTCATGAAATCGGAGCTCTGTGCAATACCCGTGCAGGTTCTCGCTGAACTTCCAATGCGGCGGCCTAGGCTCGGACATTGCGTTCCACTTCAACCCGCGCTTCCATCGCAAGGAGATGGTGCGCAACAGCTTCCAGGATGGTGACTGGGGAACTGAGGAGCGCAAGTGCCATGGTTTCCCCTTTGCCCCTGGGGTGCACTTCGACATTCTCATCCGGGTACGCCCTTTCTCCACATGGCTTCCCCTCAAAACCACACACCCCTGTGTGGCAAGCCAGTGGGCAGTAAGCTTTCCTGCCCACATGCAGTTTCCTGCATGTGGGCAGGAAATTCAAAAGTGTGCTGCTGCATCTTTTAGGGCCTATTTGGTGCACTGGAATGGAGAAACCTAATGTGAGCACTGGGCTGGCCCCTCTTGACTGTATTGCGAGCATTCGCGAACTTATTCCAGGAACAAGTGAACAGACACGAGTTGAGCTCCAGGCATTTGCATTGCATTAGCAAACTTACTGTTCCACAGTACCAGTCAGGCTGCTGTGATAGGCTGTAGCTGTTCCATGTGTCAAGATTATTGACAGTGCACAAAGCATCATACAATTAAGCCCGAATGTAACAAACTTCAATTTAACTAAATATTTAACGAAAGTTTTAGCCCAAATACAGCAAAATGCGTCTATCCTCAATTTCAATGTAATCAAATTTCAACAACCATAAACACCAGTGGCCAAGTAGTCAAAACATATGTGGTCCTTTGCAGATTGCAGTGGTGTTACAAAAAATGCACCAAATACACCAAATGTACAGTAAGAAGCTACCAGTGTTTTCACACAAAACATGAACTGAGTAGTTCAGGCAAATGCACCAATATATGTTTCAGGTAGTGCAAAAGCAATAAAAAGTTTGCTCCGTAGGTGTATTTGTGAAGCGCAGAGCCTGTGCGCTCTGCCTTGTGGACGCCATGCAATCCAGTGAAGGCTGACACTTGTGCTAGCCAATCGGTGGTGAAAGCTGCCTGCATATTCTAGGAGGGGAGAATGGTCACATACATTGTGAGCCACTTATCTTTCCATGAAGCTTCCATTTAGCCGGCATCATATGAAGGCCAATCAGTGGTACACAGTGGACAGGCCCTTCATCTGGTTCTATATACCAATTGGCTGACATGACCTGTAGCTTGCTGTGCTGAATGAAATTGGTGAGACACAGTACAGGGCAGCACAAAGTAGCAGGTGATACTTTTGGAAATTGGCACACGTAGGCTGCACTAAGACACGTGCACAGCGTGGCAAGACATGCTGCTGGACACCTGGATGCAAATTTTGCCGAGTTGATGAGCTTTCCTTTAGCATTATCAAATGTGGAAACAACCAAAGAGGAAAGAGATACAGATACAAATGCCTCTGCGCACCAAGCCAGTCAGAGGTGAAGCCGCCCTTGCACGTTTCACCGCACGTAAGATAGTGCAGTTTAAAGAAGAAGAAGAAGAAAAAAAGAAAGGTATTGGGGTTCTTACGCAAGACATGTGTGGAATAAGAACGTTCCAGTTGAAAATACTCAGTTATGTTTCATATGGTGAATGAGCAATGAAGGCTTACCCACAAACATACAGCTAAACCTTGTTATAATGAAACCCACCATGATGGCTTTGTTGCTGTAGCATTGCACTTCTAAGCGCTAGGTTGCGGGACCAAATCCAGCCCATGGCAGGCGCAGTCTGATGGGTATTGAAATGCAAGAAGACCAGTGTACCGTGCATCGGGTGCATGTTAAAGAATCCCAGGTTGTCAAAATTAATCCGGAGTTCCCCCAGTATGGCATGCCTCATAATCAAATAGTGGTTTTGGCGGCACCTAAGACTCTGGAATGTAATTTTTTTTTATATAATGAAGTTGCATTCAACAAAGATAAATACCTTCATTATCTCTGATATTTCTTATAAGCATGTATTTTTTACATGTTGATATCAGTGACAAACATTTTAGATTTACTTTGTTATATACAATAATTTCTTGTAACCCTGTTTGTTATATAGAGGTTCGACTGTATCAACAGAGTGTAGGAAGCCTTGCTGCGCAGTGCACTCCGGACAGCATGCAGCGGCAGGCGCCGCCTCCAATAAGTGGTGCTGGGGGAATGTGCAATGGGAACAGAAAATTAATTTCAACAAGCTTCTCGCCAACAGACCGTTAGCAATCAAAATAACTGAACAGGAGACTAACAAGCTTCTGTGTATCATGTCAACACTACATGGAGTTGACACAGCACATCTTGTACATCTGCGGTTTATGAGGGAAGCACTTGAAAAAGAGGGGTGCGGTACTTACACATGAATATGTTATTTCGATGTTGTAGAGTTCGATTGTAGCAAAGTGCCACCTTTTTTTTTTTTACTTTGCTGCATCTATGTTATTACATTCTCCTGTTGTACTCTGCAAAGTGCATTTCTGCTGTGGTCTGATGCTGCAATTCCCAGTTGAGTAGATTCACTGGCCTCTCGTGTGCAGGTTTTGGATGCCACCTACGATGTGGCCGTCAATGGCCAGCACTATCTGCAGTTCCAGCACCGGCTGCAGCCACTGCAGCGCATTAGCCACTTCAGCGTGGAGGGCGACGTGCTGCTGGCAGCTTGCAAGTTTCAGTACTGCTGAAGCTGTTACTGAAAGGCTCAGCATAAAATGCTAATAACTTGTTAAACCCGAATAAAGATCTAGTCTTGACATGTTAATGAAATACCTGTTAGAATAAACTCCACGTATGTTTGGCTATGCTTGTTGAGTCATCACTGGCGAACATTCACAAGTAGCAAAGTTGGTGAGAGCGAGAAAGATACACAGCAAGAAAGAAAGGAGATGGGCACGGGAAGAAACACTTGTCTCGTGTGTCTTTTCCCCTTTGTGCTGCATGTTTTTTGCACTCACTTTGTATGCACCAACTGGGCACTCAGCAAGTCCTTTCAATTCAAAAGTGGCTTGTGGGCAGAATGAAAGATAGGGAAAGAACGTAGCATATGTGATGTCACCCAAGAACTTGGAGTAATGATGTGACGCTTTTGACTTTTCATTTCCTTGCTTTAACTGAGGGCTCTCGACCTCAAAACCCTAGAAAAATATTGTGCCAACCAAAACTGCAAAACAGTTTTGGTTGTGTTTCTTAGCAGATTGTGTACGTGTCATGGCATTGCAACAAAGATTACATGGGAGCAGAAAATTGTAATGGAAGAGACAGTGACACCGAGACAGTGTATACGATGATTTGAATATTCATGTGAAAGGATATGTGTTAAAATCTGAACGAGTATATTCTGACGCCACGAAAGGAGACGGCACATGGACCAAGTGACTCGGGAGGCCACATACAAGTCATTAAAATTTGGAAAAACATTAGTCAAACGCATTTGCTGTGAGCTTCATGTTTACGGCCTGGAGGCGTATTTTTATTTCTTCCATTGCACCAAAAAAATCTTGGGTAAGTTTTTATTATTGTATTAAGTTACAATATCTGGCCAGAATTTGCTGAGATGGAAGGAGACTCTGGAACAAGCTTGATCAGCTAAAGTTGCTTGCTAAGCACCAGCTTGCTATGCGCAGTGTATTTGTACTTGAAATGGTAAAAGTTTTTGTGAATATAGGAAGCACTTGCATAATGTGAGCAACTGCACAACATATATGCAATATTGGAAGCAAACAGCCAGGAGTCGAACACCAAACAATCTTAACATCTTATCTGGTACCTTATCGAACAAAGAGATCAGCTTGCAGAGCAGCAACGGGTAGCTATAGCAAGTTTCAAAAGATATGTCTAACAGGACCTTGCTTGTGTCTAACCTATCAGGTTTACATCAAGCTTTTCTCATAAAGAATCCGTAGGTAATAAATAAGGAGCTAGGAGTGCAGTCAAATATATATAAGTCGGGGTAAAAGTGGGCAAATGTGATTGTCTAAGAAGTTCAACAACACCTGGCAAATCTATTAGTTCAGCAAACTTCTGAAAGCTAAAAAAAAAAAAGGAGGGTGGAGAGATTAGCGAAATTGTGTG